>NC_057810.1:131304628-131316217 GCF_018294505.1 Triticum aestivum | reverse complement strand
ACCATTTCTGACTTCATTTGTTATTTTTCATGCATTTACTGACTATTTTGAGCTATAAGACCATGAAATTGAAAAACATTTGAAATGAACTCTGAAAAAGTTCCAAGTTGGCATGGTATCATCATTTCACCCACATAGCATGTGCGAGAAAGTAGAGAGGGTTAGGACAAAAATTGGATGCACTTCATGTACAAAGCGGACAATCTCTTTCGAAGTATCAGGGTTTCATACGGAAACTCGTCTGTTACAAAGGGATTTCATTTTTTTGAACTTATTTGAACTCCATAGTTTTTCTGTATTCAAAATTCTCCATTCAAAGCCACATCATCAATTTACAACCCTTTCTGACTACATTTGTTATTTTTCATGCATTTACTGATTATTTTGAGCTATAAGACCATGAAATTGAAAAGCATTTGAAATGAACTCTGGAAAGGTTCCAAGTTGGCATGGTATCATCATTTCACCCACATATCATCATTAATCGAAGTTCATCATCACATTAAAACCAAACTACATACATAGTTCTCATTGAATAGCATATAGCTCTCCAGAGCATCTAATTAAACCATACATGTAAAACATTTCAATGTAACAACAAATGTGATCATAATCGCAACCAGGGTAACAACTGATCCAACTGCATAATGATACCAAGCCTCGGTATGAATGGCATATTTTCTAATCTTTTAATCTTCAACCGCACTGCATCCATCTTGATCTTGTGATCATCGACGACATCCGCAACATGCAATTCCATTATCATCTTCTCCTCCTCAATTTTCCTTATTTTTTCCTTCAAGTAATTGTTTTCTTCTTCAACTAAATTTAACCTCTCGACAATAGGGTCGGTTGGAATTTCCGCTTCAACAACCTCCTAGATAAATAAATTCTATGCCACGTTGGTCGGCATAATTGTCATAACCAATAAACGAACCAAATAGTTATGAAAAGATAATATATACCACATCTGAATCATAGACAGGACGAGGGCCGACGGGGGCGGATACCAAAACCATCGCACTATATAATAACAAGAAATAATAAAAGTAAGAAAATTAGACAAGTATCTATCTGAAGTAAGAATTTTTTATTTCAGAAAGAAGATAAGAACAAGAGGCTCACCACGGTGGTGCCAGCTACGAGATCGGCGCGGGCGGTCGACGGCGGTGAAGACAGGGACGGGACGTGACGGATCGCTAAACCTAGACAAATCTCGGGGAAAATGGAGCTCGGAGGTCGAGTTTTGAGAGGAGAAAGATTAACTAGTACGGCTCCGTGCAGAGCATTGTGGACATAGAATATTTGCGAAACACATACGACTCTGAATATGACAGACCGGTTGACTAAGCTTCTCTCACGAGCAAAACATGATCATACCTTAGTACTCTTTTGGGTGTTAATCACATAGCGATGTGAACTAGATTATTGACTCTAGTAAACCCTTTGGGTGTTGATCACATGATGATGTGAACTATGGGTATTAATCACATGCAGATGTGAATATTGGTGTTAAATCACATAGCGATGTGAACTAGATTATTGACTCTAGTGCAAGTGGGAGACTGAAGGAAATATGCCCTAGAGGCAATAATAAAGTTATTATTTATTTCCTTATATCATGATAAATGTTTATTATTCATGCTAGAATTGTATTAACCGGAAACATAATACATGTGTGAATACATAGACAAACATAGTGTCACTAGTATGCCTCTACTTGACTAGCTCGTTGAATCAAAGATGGTTAAGTTTCCTAGCCATAGACATGAGTTGTCATTTGATTAACGGGATCACATCATTAGGAGAATGATGTGATTGACATGACCCATTCCGTTAGCCTAGCACTTGATCGTTTAGTATGTTGCTATTGCTTTCTTCATGACTTATACATGTTCCTGTAACTATGAGATTATGCAACTCCCGTTTACCGGAGGAACACTTTGGGTACTACCAAACGTCACAACGTAACTGGGTGATTATAAAGGAGTACTACAGGTGTCTCCGAAGGTACATGTTGAGTTGGCGTATTTCGAGATTAGGTTTTGTCACTCCGATTGTCGGAGAGGTATCTCTGGGCCCTCTCGGTAATGCACATCTTTATAAGCCTTGCAAGCAATGTGACCAAATGAGTTGGTTACGGAATGATGCATTACGGAACGAGTAAAGAGACTTTCCGGTAACGAGATTGAACTAGGTATTGGATACCGACGATCGAATCTCGGGCAAGTAACATATCGATGACAAAGGGAATAACGTATGTTGTTATGCGGTTTGACCGATAAAGATCTTCGTAGAATATGTAGGAGCCAATATGGGCATCCAGGTTCCGCTATTGGTTATTGGCCGAGAATAGTTCTAGGTCATGTCTACATAGTTCTCGAACCCGTAGGGTCCGCACGCTTAAGGTTTCGATGACAGTTATATTATGAGTTTATGAGTTTTGATGTACCGAAGGAGTTCGGAGTCCCGGATGAGATCGGGGACATGACGAGGAGTCTCGAAATGGTCGAGACGTAAAGATCGATATATTGGACGACTATATTCGGAGTTTGGAAAGGTTTCGAGTGATTCGGATATTTTTCGAAGTACCGGAGAGTTACGGGAATTCGCCGGGGAGTATATGGGCCTTATTGGGCTATATGGGAATAGAGGAGAGAGGCCAAAAGGAAAGGGGCCTGCGCCCCCCCTCTGGTCCGAATTGGACAAGGGGCGCAGCCCCCTTTTCCTTTTGCCTCTCCCCCTCTTTCCCCTTCTCCTACTCCAACAAGGAAGGAGGGAGTCCTACTCCCAGTGGGAGTAGGACTCCCCTTGGCGCGCCACCTCCTAGGCCGGCCGCACCTCCCCCCTCCCTCCTTTATATACGGGGGCAGGGGGCACCTCATAACACACAAGTTGATCTACGGATCGTTCCTTAGCCGTGTGCGGTGCCCCCCTCCACCATATTCCACCTCGGTCATATCGTCACGAAGCTTAGGCGAAGCCCTGCGCCGGTAGAACATCATCATCGCCACCACGCCGTCGTGCTGACGGAACTCATCCCCGAAGCTTTGCTGGATCGGAGCCCGAGGATCGTCATCGAGCTGAACGTGTGCTAAACTCGGAGGTGTCGTACGTTCGGTGCTTGGATCGGTCGGATCGTGAAGACGTACGACTACATCAACCGCGTTGTGCTAACGCTTCCGCTTACGGTCTACGAGGGTACGTGGACAACACTCTCCCCTCTCGTTGCTATACCATCACCATGATCTTGCGTGTGCGTAGGAAATTTTTGAAATTACTACGTTCCCCAACACACTGTCCTCTCATTTATTTACTATAATGGTGATTTCAAATATGCTGTTATGCTGGAGGACAAGTCTCGTTAGGCCAGCAACAGTGGGGAGCTACAAAATTACCTTACCTGATTTGAACTATGAGCACCTGATGATTTTGCGTGTGCAAATAAATGGAAGTCAAAATGCTTTTTGTTGTGACTTACTTGTCCTTAGCAAATAATGTATGTCTTAATTAAACTTGAATCATTGTTTCTCCTATGATGCTACGTGATTCAGTAATAACTTAGTAGACTAGAATATTTCTTGTTTTGATCAGTTTTGTGTGGAAGATATGACCTTCTTTGAATACCCTGCTGATTATATGTTGCTCAAAGGTTCGCTATCATAGCTCTTGTTCTTGTTTTTGTTGATCTAAGAAACATCTTGCATGCTATAGAAGTCCTATTAGCTAAACTTGCCTTGTAGTAGTCTCCATAAAAGTGGTTGTATTTTGAATTTAATTCTATTTGTTTGCTGCAGCGGAATGCTCATCACCTCATAGGGAAGATCTGAACCAAGTGACTGCAGGGGTTGTTTGGCAATGTGTAGGTCAATCTTACCCTTGTGGACAAGTAATATTTTTTTCTCCAGATTTAGTCTATATTGTTCAGGTTGTATGCTTCGATTGAGAACCATCAAGGTAATGCTCTTCCCCCACATGTTGTTCTACAAGAAAAGTATAAACAAGATTCAAGTGAGCGTTTATGGGGTTGTTCATATGATTTGTTCATGTGCTTCATGTTGTAATTCCAGTCAAGTAAAGACAACAGAAACATGGTACCCTCTTTACTACTGAAGTTTTGCAAACCATGTTAATAGTTAATGCAAATTGTTGGGACTCTTCTGAGAAGATTATTTCATTAGTTTATTTCTGTAACTATTTCCTGTTCAATAAGAAAGGTTGAGATCACTGCAAGAAATGGTTCTGATTGGTTCTACATATGAATTATGTTAAATTCTACATATGAGGTTGTGTTTCCGCCATGTATACTTTGTGTGCATGTGTTGTTTGCTTTGAGGTTAACTTATAGTTTGCAATCAGTTTGTTTTGGTTGTTTATGAGCTGTGTTGTGTTGTACTGCTCATGAATGTGTTTTTTATTATACTGTGTTAAAGTTACACGATTCACATATCTTGATCTTGTAAGTTATTGATGTGAGCTTTTTTTGCACTGAGTGTTGAGAGCTCACAGACGAATAATCTTGCAAGTCCTGAAATTTCTATGGGAGTATGTCTTAAAGTCTTGTGTTTCTGTTCATTGATGTGAACTTTTAAGTCTCATTGTTGAATGTAAAACCACCATTTGTCTTTCGTTTGCTCATATTTTATATGCTTTCTTATGTTTGGTTATTCCTATTACCAGGATTATCTGAATCACTCAGAAGAAGTGGAGGGTAGAAGGAGGGCACAAGAAGCTTCGTTTCTCATTGCTGTTATGTGTGATAACTTAAAACTTGTGCTTCTCATCCAATCTTTGTACAACTATGTTGCTGTGCGCTTGTGCACTTGTTGGATCTTTTTGTTGTGCACTTGCACATGTAGAACTATTTTTCTGTACACTTTTAGAATCATTTTGCTGTGCACTTGTTGGGCCTTGAACCTTGGTGTGTAGAGGAGTCGATGGATGATGTATTGTATTTCATGTGATGTGCTACTGAAATGAAATATACAATTTATCTGCAATATTGTATTTTGTTGTACTTGTTTTTTAATGGGCCTATCTTGAGATATGCATGCTGCTGACAAAATAATGCATCAGCCCAAACAGATCAGACATTTTTTATAATAAAATATGTATTGGGCCAGGCCCATGTAGGCTATATTGGTGGACTGGGCTGTGAAATTTATGATGATTCCATTTGGTCACTAGCAATGCCATGTCAGCTCAGCCACATCAGATCCTACGTGGCTCAGAGAAATGGGTAATGACCAAACCAAAATTTTGGTCAATAGAGATTTTTGACCAAAATTTTAGAAAGGTCATGTTTGTTCATTCTTGACGGTCAACTGTTGACCTTTTGAATTTGGTCAAAACAAGGTCATAGAACATGAATAATGACGATTCAGTGACCAAAATGGAGGGTCAACAATGAACAAATTTCTTGTAGTGGCCACAGTGACAGGCGGCAGGCGCCGTATAACAGATTTTCGGCTGAGCAGGAGCTGGAACGGAACGGGAGACAGGAGGTGGGCCCTGTCGCCACTGCATGAGGCGGCAGCTCGGGCCACGTGTTGTTGCCGCCACGCCCGCTGGCGGCAGGTGCTGTTGTTGCTGCACGCACGATGGGACACCACCAACTGGTGATTTCGGTGGCTTTCGGCAGTTGCGTGTCACCCGTGTTGGCACATGCATTGGTTTAACAATTAGCTACTCTATGACGTATGGGTCCCACGTATTGCTAGAAATTTATGAAAGAAAAAATATATTTAATATTAGACTCTATTTGTAGAGTTCATCGTGGAGAATACAGTGGTACAAATAGATTGAAGTTTTATACTTTGATCCAAGAGAAATAATCATCAAAAGAGGGCTAGATATGCACGTACAAAAGCTAGCCAGATTTCTAGTTCGTGTACACCACGTCGCATAGATGCATGCTCTCTCTTTTAAATATTCTATATGTACAGAGGAGATGGCGTGCGCTGTCTAATCGTCTGTCAGGCCAAAAAAAAGGTGCCGCCACTCCCAAAGGCGGCAGGGCCCACCTCCTGTCACCCTTTCCGTTCCACCTTCCGTGCTCGGCCGAAAATCCGTTATGTGGCACCTGCCGCCTAGTCCAGTGGCGGCAGGGGCTGCCGCCTCCGCATGTGGCGGCAGGTGCCACGTGTCGGCTGGCGCACCTGCCGCCACGGCCGAAGGGGTCTTTTCTGTCAATTGCATTCAGAGGGGGTCTTTTCTGGCAATTTCGTTGGCCAGGTGGTCCTTTTCAACAAAAAATCCTGAGTTGCATTGCACCGTCGCTCCATGGACAAAAGGGAGGATAGGCGCATCCGCTTCAATTGAAGCCTGGAGGGGGACGGCGGCAACGGGCGTAGCCGCTCAAGGAGCGGACAGATGGGGGAATTTTTAGAACACCGACGGGAAATTAGGGGTGCAGATTTTTTTTAGGCAATTTTTTTTTTTTGAGTAACTAGGCAAAATTAGGGAGCTCCTGTTTGACGCTCGTTAGCGTCAAACAGCAGAGCTTCCGCGCAGAGCTCGCGCAAACGGGCCGGCCCATTACCAGGCCACGAGTGAACATAAGAAAAAACGCTACAAACGAAAAATTAAAGCCTTGTTGGATTCTAACCGGCGACCTTACGCTGTACGGTTGCGTCCTCAGCCACTGCACCTAGCGACTCGGATTGGTTGTATGTACAACGTAAGCTTGAAGTAGCATGTACGGTGGCAGATCCGGTTTTTAATCTTCATTCAAAAGAATGTATAATGTTTTCCTGAACAAATTTTGAAACTCGAACAACTGTTAAAAAGTGTTTTCTTTCTGGAAAACGTGAACAGTTATTCAAAACATGAAAAAATGTTTATTGATTTTTTTATATAAGATGAACGATTTTCAAATATACATTGAACATTTTTTAGATATACGATGAACAATTTTTACCTACACAGTGAACATTTTTGTGATATACACTTAACAAAATTTTAAAACATATTGAACATTTTTGTGATATACGATGAACAAATTTTATACATTGAACATTTTTGTAAAAATAATCTGAACCATTTTTAACTACACATTGCACAATTTTGTGTATATATCAACAATTTTGTGTTCACAGTTTTAAAATTGATATACCCATTGAACATTTTGTGATATATGCTGAACAATTTTAAATAGCGAACCAAATTTGAAATAGTGAATAAAATTTTAAAACTGTGAACACTTTTTGAAACGATGAACAAAATTTGGGATGTCAAAGCATTTTCTTGAACAAAGTATACAAATAAAAATGAAAGAAAAGGAAAAAGAAGAGAAATAAAAACAGAAACAGAAAAAAGAAAGAAAACGGAAAAAACGAAAAAGAAAACAGGGGAAAACCGGCAAAAGAAAAAAAATGGTTCAGGGAACCTCCTAGAAGGTTCCCAAAACCGGGTGCTCGCTCTAAGTGGGCCGGCCCGTGTTGCCTCCGTCGCTCGCTTCGCTTCAGCCAAACAGGGACGATCGAACGCACACGAGCATCATACAGGATCTGCCGCAAAATTAGGGATGCAGATGATACAGGCAACGCACCAATGGGCCGGAGCCATGGGCCTATGTGCGGCCCCATGAAGGACATAGAGCCGAGCGGCAGACTCACATTAATCGGGCCGCTACTCCGGAGGCAGCCCAAAAATTCACTTTTTTATATATAATTATAAATATCTCCTCCTTTATTCATTTCCTTTCTTTGCGAATAATTTACGAAAATAATGTGTGGGCGTTTGCAACTTGGGCCAAACGCGCCTGGAGCCATAGGACGTATTTGCTCGAATCTTGGAGCAAGGAGGGAGGGCGCGTGCCACAGCATGTGTGGTCGCTGTGCGGTAGTTTCTCAACTCGCCCGAATGGTGGAACCGCGGCGGATTGGGCGACGGTTCACTACTAGAAAAAACACTACCAGTAGGTTTTTTGCATACCAGTAGCATGGGTTCCCACGCTACTACTACGACGCTACAACTAACTTTTAGCAGTAGCGCATTTTTTACCCGGCGCTATAGCTAAAATAGTTAGTAGTAGCGCGGTGCCATCCGCGCTACTACTATTTAAACCCGCACTACTACTAACAAAATTGCAGTAGCGCTTCTAGTATACCAGGCTCTACTAGTATGCTAGCTACTAGTAGCATGTATTTTTCCCCAGCGCTACTGCTAACAAATTATGAATTAAAAAAATAAAAATTACATACGTTATTCATAGATAGAAATCAGGGACACGTCCAGTGCAAAATAAATTAAACACACACAACCAAAGGTGGGTACCTTCCCTAATGTTCCACCACCAGCCTAAACAGACCACTTCTCTACATGTATCTAGCAAGGCTTGGAGTTCAGACGCCGGCGGACCCAAATCCTCCCTCACACCCTGAACGATGGCATCGAGGTCCTCCACCTCGGCGACATCCGGCGTCGCGATCACATCGATGATCATCCGTGCGGCGCGGTCGCCAGGCTTCACGGCGAAGTCCACCTCTGAGTGGTTGAAGAGCACAACGCCCACCAGGCTGTCGTAGTCAATGTCCATCACCGCTACGGCCAAGTCGGGAAAGTGAAAACTTGTTAGTACGCGTCAGTGTTCAAATCCCGCAGGGTATTTTCTTTCTTTTTAGCCCATGCACATGCATCAATAGTAACAGCCGGAGGCTAGTCCTTACTTGTTGCACGAGACGTGAAGAAGGCCAGGTCCCCTCCTTGTTGCACGAACGAATCAAAGGAAGACACTACCGCGGAACATGAAGAAGGTCGGGTCCCCTCCTGTAAATAGCTCAGGTGCCTGAAGTTGCAAGGAATCTCAATACAACGAACTCATAGTAATGCATAATAACAAGAAAAAAGAAAAAAAAACATGAATCCTAAAGAAAAAAAACATGAATCCTAAAGATCATTATATGAGTCAGGATAATGTGAGTAACAGTATTCATCAATAAGAACAATGGGCTGTATGTTAAAGGATAAGAATGGCACTATAGTTACACTTCCAGGTAAACATTGCTTTACATAACTTACATTAACCATGGAGAAATCCTAAAATTCGAGCTACGAAGTAATATAGCTTCAATACACTATTAAGATGATACATTTACTACTGTAGATGTACAACATAGTTTGGATGCATGCTGCATACCAAAGGTAATCTGATCGTGTAAAAATAAAGCTACAATGCTGCACCAAGAAGTATCAATTGTTGATTTTAGAGGTATTAAACAGACACACTTCGATCACAGAGATCAATATCTACTAGAATATAGACAGGTATGTAAAAACACCAACTCTTTACATAAAAAAAAGATGGAGCAATATCTTTTTTTGCAGTATCTGCGCTGCCAAATTCGGCCAACAAAGAGCTCATATATAAACAAATTTGTAGCGGGATCAATTTCCATGGTGTCATAAGATACATAGCAAGAAAGAGAAGACTTTTCTTGAAAGTATCTCTAGATGTAAGCTAAGAGAAATTTGAGATGCAAAAATATTGGATCTATATTAAAAATGATGTGAGTAGTGAAGATATAAATGTTACCTAGCTTTGTAATGCCGACCAATATTCAGTCGGAAGTAGACATCATAAAAGAGTACCAACAGGCTGCTGTTACTTTTGTAGTTATAGCTTCTATTAATTGGCTGCTATCTGCATACATGGAAAATTTAGAAAACAATAGCTACACGATATGGAGAATAGAAAAAGGGTAGAAGTGCCAAGTGGCAACGCATACAGTATGTAAATTAGGTGCAGGTGACAAACATGCATGTATAGCGTGTAATGTTGGGAAAACCAAATCCTTAAAAGTATAGGAGTGCATAATGCCATAATCTAAGAAAATTCACTCGGTCAAGATATATTCCTGAATTGCATCTAACAATATTTGTCATTATCAATGAAGCTTGCCAAGTTCTATCATAATCATGAACTCCTTCTCAACAAAAAGAAAGATAAGGAACCTGCCAGTGAGTCTATTGGTCTTTTGTTTATTCAATGAAACATGGAGTACACACATGTCTAGATGGGAAATTTGAGTGCTGGTGGTTGTAGAAAAAGAAGTAAACACCTAAACATATATGATGAAACCAAGGATGGAGTTAGTATCAACTCGGATAAATTTGTCCCAATCCAGATGACAGTTGCAACGTTCTTAAGGAAAAATTAATATGTTGTTCGTGGACTATGTGTCTGCTTCTAGGCTACAACTCAGACACCACATTATCTATCTTCTCTGCAACAACATATTAATTCTTCATCTACATCTGTTTTAGGGACAGAATAAACTGCGACAATTATGTTCACTAAATTGTTAGCAATCTCATAGGAAACTTCACTTACAACATGCGCTGGGCAGTATGGATAGATTGCAGCAAAACGGCTCACATATTTTTTCTACAGTGTCCATCCACGTGTTGTGGCATTGGAAGAAGATCCAACCAATGATTCCATGAACTGAGAACCTGCGACACCAATTTGTTGAATATCCTCAACCACTTTATTTAATACAGAGAAAACAGAATACAAGATTAGCGAACTCGAACTCAAAGCCGAATAGAGCAAGCATCGCAAAAACTCCAATGGATTACTCTGCATCAGGGATGGCACATACTTTAGCATACTACACGGAACATATTGTTTCTCCTCGCCCGCCATAATAACGGAATAATCAGAGATATCTACCCAGTATATGTAGCATATTGTTTTAATGGCTCCGGATGGACACATCTTCATAATCTGGAAAATCAACATGTAGCATCCAACTAATTGGTTAAAGGTTTCAGAAAACACCATGTGTGCTTGTACAGTATGTAAATTTTCAGAAACACTATGGTCACATAATTGATGAACGGGATTGGTACAGTATGCATGCATGTATGAATTGGTGCTTGTGTAGCCCCATCTCCCACTCCGTAGTACAAGTATTTTTCAATTAACAATGCTATTACTGCAGTATAAAATACATACAGCAGAGACTAAAACTATTTCCGTCAGAGGTAAATCAGGTATATACTCAGATTGGTGCTTGAGCATGATCAGGTAAATCAGGTATAAAATACATACATTTTTGGTAGTGTAGCATTCCAGATTGAAGATTATGCCCATCAAGTCTAAAACAAATCCCATCACCACCACCTCTCAGTTTCGGACAGCAAGGAACACTAGAACATGTTTAAATAAAAGGGGTAAAAGAAAGCATCTTTTTCCATGGACGCTGTGAGCTAGATACCCAGCCATCTAGGAAGAGCTGGAACATTTCTCCCGCTACAGCTATCCTTCCCGGCAAACAAATACAATACCACCATGGATTCATTCACATTGTCAGGGGCAAAGGAAGGGAAGAAGGGAACAAATATTTTTGCAGGGGGAGAGGGAGAGGGAGAGGGGGCACTCACTGACGATTGCCTGGCGGTAGGCCTGGACCACGGCCCTGCCGACGACGGCGCCGCCCATGACGAGGAGCTGCCCGAGGAGCCGTCCGGCCTGCCGAATCATCCAATCGGATCATGAGCCACGCGATTAAGAAACGAGCCTTCCTAGATGAATCCAAAGCTCGAGTAGGGATCAAATCGAGAGAGAGAGAGAGAGAGAGAGAG
>NC_057810.1:131303321-131303905 GCF_018294505.1 Triticum aestivum | reverse complement strand
GGATCACTGCTTATAGAAGGGGAGAGAACGTAACGAGAAGGGGGGGGGGGGCGCTTAGTTGTACCCGTAAGCCGCGCTACCACTAAGTTCCTGATGTTAGCGCAGCCTCAGGAACAAACGCTACTACTACGTGAATCGACTAGCTGATCAGTAGCGCGGGGTTGCACATCGGTGCTACTACTATCAATTTAGTAATAGTGCGGTTTTTATACCCCATGATACTATTATGGTTTGTCTTGAGGGTGTTGTGCGGCACATTTATCAGTAGCGCGCCTCAAAAAACACGTTGCTGCTAACTAATATCAGCAGCGCGTTTTCTACCAAGCGCTACTGGTATGTACCAGCAGCGTGCGATCCCAAACACACGTTACTGGTAAAGTTCTATGTATACCATTTTCCTAGTAGTGGTTGCCACCCTTGCCGTGCGGGCGGTTGCCACATCGCCCGAACGCCCACGAACGTCTCGCACACACCCTCTTTTCTCCACGTCGCAACAGTTCTCTATAGTCCGCTCGCATTCCATTACTCCCCCTCTGTCTTCCTCCTCCTTCTCTCCCCCCCCCCTCCCCCCTCTCTCTCTCTCT
>NC_057810.1:131299064-131303015 GCF_018294505.1 Triticum aestivum | reverse complement strand
ACAGAGCCACAGAGAAAGGTAAATAGACCCAAAGTAGTAGCGATACAGGCAGCTGCCAAACACGGCACGCAGGCCGGAAAGAGAAGAAGACCTAATCCCGCAAACTACAGCACCAAAATTATACACCATGATTCGTCCCGGAGATCTGAGAGGTTGCGCTTTGACAGCGTTGCAGAGGCGATTTCGCGGCAATTCCTCGGCGAGACGGTTGCGGCGCTTGCGGAGTCGTTGTACAGGCAGCTGCGCTCGAGTAGGTGCTGAGCGTCGCCAGAGACCGCAGGAGAGGAGGTAATGTGATCGAAATCGTCTCCACTCCCCCTCAATATCTGTTTTTGCGTCTCATATCGACGGCGATCTCCATTTCTATTTGGTGGGGATTCTTCGGGGAGTCGCCGGTGGGACGTAGGGGCGGCTCGTTGATCGCCGCACTAGAGTGTTTGGTTGGTTCATTTAGTCGCCCTCGCAGATTCATGCTCTGCTCTGAATCGCAGAGTTCATTCCCCTTCTGGATTTCATCCATTTCTATGGGTTGCCAAGAAATGGTTGGCACTATCCCTCGTTTTGTGAAACCAGAGCAGTGATGCAATGAATCAGTGTGTTCCCGTCCTTTGGTCGTCTTATTTTGATGCAGTGAAGGCCTAGAACACAGCGTGAACCCTAGATTCATTTTATGTAGATTCTAGTTTCTTTTGATTTTGAACTAGGTTTTGATTACAGTGTTTGTGTGTGCTGATCATAATTAGTTGCCTATGCCATGTACCCAAACATGGCAACTACATATGTTGATTGTGCTTGAAGTTGTCGTACCCTTCACACATTTAGATGGCAACTCCAATGTTCCCCATAAACGCTAGTTGCCCTGTCTTTGTGTGTACGGGTGGCAAGTCAATCTTTGTTCCAAGTTAAATTAGTTGCCATAGTGTCTGTCAGCATAAGACAACTTGATATTCGAGCGTGTTTGTTTACTTTGTTGTCATTCTGTTTTCCTAACAGATGGCAACTCAATAGGTGATTTCAGTACATTAGTTGTCATGGTGCTTGTCAGGACATGACAAATAATAAAAGATGCCCACCTTTGTGGTTGTCATTCTGTTTTTTGTAACATATGGCAACTATGTAGTTCATTTTCATTTTAAACTAGTTGATGTGGTGTTCGTCAACACATGGCAACTGGTATTTGAACATTGCCATCACTATATTTTTGTCGTTCTGTTTTCCTACCAGAATGGCAACTGAATGTTTGTCTATGTGGTGGCAAGTCAGTCCTTTGTCCCAAGTTAAATTAGTTGTCATGGTGTCTCTCGGCATACGGCAACATGATATTCGAGCGTGTTTGTTTACTTTGTTGCCATTCTGTTTTCCCTAACAGATGGCAACTCAATATCTGATTACAATACATTAGTTGCCATGTGGTTTGTCAGTACATGGCAAATAATAACATATACCCACCTTTGTGGTTGCCATTGTGTTTTTGTAACATATGGCAACTATGTAGTTCATTTTTGCAAATGTTCATACTTAAGCCTTGTTTGTCATCTTTTGAACAATGGCAATTTTCATTGCGATGATGAAAATTATCAATTGCCAGACTTTGTGTTGGTGCTCACGGCAAATGTACCATGCTTTATGAGTACCCGCTAATGTGTATTTGTCGTTTGTTATAGCATAATGATTCGCATCCGTCAGGATGACGATGACGATGACTTTGTGGACCCACCCCCACGGAACGTTGTGGCTAGTGTCAATAAACGTGCGAAGGAGGTTGGTTTTCTTTGCTTTTTTATGTGTGTGCAAGAGATTTCTGTTTTTCAGTTGTTTATGTTTTCTGCTCTTTTCTGACTGTAACGGTCATGGCTCTAATGAATTTGTTCCTAATTCCAAAAACCGAAAAAACCCACGTAACAGGGCATCGCAAGAAGGATTAACTGAGTTGACCAAATGATTTAGCCCAGAACAGAAGGCAGCAGCCGGCGAAATGGGGATGCAGTGTATGATGGACGTGCGATGCATGAATCTCATGAACAACGTCTGTGTCTGGCTTGGGGAGTTGTATGATTCGAGTCCAGGGAATTCATTATCCCGGGCCGTGGGAGAATACCTCTGGACGAGGAGTCGGTTTTCTACACGTTGGGTGTTCCGCGGGGCCCGATTAAAGTTCCGTACGAGGTGGACAATGACATCGAGCTGGAGCCGTTCCCCCGCTTGTTCCCCGGCCAGGGAGCCATGTCAAACAAGACTGCACTTGCAACTTCGCTGAGGCAAATGAATTCCTATGGAGAGACTTTCAAGATGAAGTTGCTGATGTACCTGGTATCTTCTATTTTTGCGCCTGCAACGTCGCTACCACCAAGCAACAGATGCTTTCCTATCTTGGTAAATCGCATTCTTTGTCTTTTTTCATTGTTGTCATTAGCTTTTTTGTTGTGGTGCACAAGCATGTTTTGTCCTTTTCTTTGAAATTCTTTTCTAATGGTGTACGTGTGCACGTCCATGTTTTGAAATTTACGCAGAAAAAGTTGGAAGAAGTGAAAGACATGAATTGGTGCAAGTTTATTGCCGATTTCCTCCATGAAGCTTTTGCTAGCAAGATGTACCAGAAGGGTTGTCGGTTGCATGTGATGGTGATACTTTTTTATCCCACATATTTTTATTAGGTTTTATTATGTTTAGCATTGTTAGTGTGCTCTGATGGTTCAATTCATTGTGGCATCTTTAATATCTTTTTATGCGGCTGATGTAGTAGCATCACTAGGCAACTGAATTTTTCATACATGGCAACTCCATTAGTAGCACATGGCGACTATAGTTCATAGTAAATGGCAATCTTAGTCAGAAGCACATGGCAACTACGATTGACCCTGCATGGCAACTACATTTAGTAGACATGGAAACTGTAATTCACACTACATGGCAACTCTAAATATTAGTTCACGACAACAGTAGCTAACTCCAGTTCAGATCTTGCCATCACGGAACGTGTCAACTTATTTGATTGAATGTTTGTTTTGCCAAATAATTGCATCTCCAACCCCTCTAGGCATGAATACTTATCATCTAAGTTTTCACCGTCTTTTTATGTGTTTTGCAGCTAATGTATGTCGACAGACTTGATATTTCGAACGTCAATTTTCCTGAAGAGATTGGAGGTCCGCCTCTTCCATGCAAGTTTGTTGTTTCTGCCTGGTCCTATGAAGCTGTGAAGGTTGTGCTTGCTGCAGACCGGATTTCTGATTCATATATTGGGAAACTCTAGGTTAGTTTTATCTCTTTTTTTTAAATTTTTTTTGGGGATAAGGAGGGGGGTACTTTTTAATACAGTGATGGCAATTGTAGTTGTTTCTAAATGGCAAATGTAGTTGATGGCATTTTTTATTTTTCATTGCACATGGCAACTACTTTTTAGTGTGGATGGCAAATAGTTCCCTTCCTACATGGCAAATCATATTTTGATCATGTGTGATATGCATTTTTCATTTTTAAATATTTATCATTATTTTTTTGCGTTACTGCTCACCCAGGAGCATGTGCTCTTGGGAGCTAAAACACCCCTTCCCTTCCACTTCATACTTATAGTATTCTATTTCGGCTTGGTTGGATGAATTCAAGGCGCCGTTCGAGCTTGAACACGTTGTTCAACAAGTGGTTTGGGTACCAGGTGCCGGGGCATCAGACTGATACTCAACGGTAGGAAGATCTGGATGATGACCGGCATATTGTCCCAGAAAGTCTGCACTGATCTCATTACACCATACCAGATTACCAGGTAGCAAACGACGAACCCAAATACCCAATCGATCATGAGTGCCATAGACGCAGTTCCAAGTCAACCTCAGTGCTGCTCCCATTGGGGCACTTGTTTCGCGCGTCACAGACGGTTGGATTAGTGACTAGCTAGGCAGCGGCGGTGTAGGCCATGGTGGAAGTGGATAGCTGAAAAAGAATGCCATGAAT
>NC_057810.1:131290143-131298856 GCF_018294505.1 Triticum aestivum | reverse complement strand
CATATTTTGGGTCAGAGTTTAACCACATATTATCTTGAAAAATGCCAATGCATGTCATGACAAATTATATTGTTGGATTCATATTTAAATGCAGTTTCCAATAATATTACTTTTGTTATGTATTTAGTTAAAATCTTGGCCAAAATATGATGGGACTAGTAAACCAGGACGGAGGTAGTGCTTAGTTTAGTTCCCCACTTTTATCATTCCCCTGGCAACACATTTTAGTAAACTATTTTCAAACTCCGATTTGGGTGTCAACATAGTTGCATAAGTAACGACTGAGCTGCGGGGATAGTAGTGCCTTCCTTTTCTCTCCTGGTTTCGGCCTGCTTAGATGGATCGGCAAAGGTTCCATCGAGATAGCCAAACATTTGAGCCCCTCTAATCCTTGGGAGCACCTGAGCTTTCGAGAGGAGGAGCTATCCCTGGCGAGGCACTCCGTGACCTGCTGACTGAAAGGATTGGTTGGCAGCGCGGGGGAGGTAGACGACTAAACAACTAAGATGAGATGTGCTAGGAAGAGAGACGGATCTGTGTACCATGTAAGAATTGGTGGAAGAGTTTGCCATATCGACAGGCAGGAACTCATGTGCGTTGTATAGCAAACAAGTTACATGGTATATGTTTCGATATGATCTTGTGTTGACTCCTACGAAAGCCTATACAACAGATAGTCAGATCCTGTCACCAAAACCGAACTATAGATTATGACAATCCCTAGCTAATACACACATGGATATGTACACATATTTCAACAAACACGAGGATGACGATCTTCTTTCTCAATATGCGGTCATCACCGTATATCAAGTTGTTGGGTTTGTATGCGGCTAGTGTTGGAGCCATCCATATTGCCATATCAAGGGGATCTACTGCCCAGACGGCGGTGTTGCGGTATCTAGAAGAGGAGGAGCGTCCGTAACATGCCTCGGCTATCGGGTAGTAGGCGATCGTTAACAAACTTTGATTGCTTGGTCAACTTAGGCATGTTAGATTATTGTAACGCGTTTTAAACAAGTCGAGTCAGGCTGTGTCCCGCTGTTTGTTGAGCCGAACCAGCTGGGCTTGGTCATGTGGCGACGGAACATGGATGGAGATTGACTCGAGCATATTGCTCCGGTTTGACTTTGAAGTTTGAACATGGATGGAAGGAGTAGACACATCCAACAGAACAGAGCAAACTGAAGGTGGTGCTACTCCAACCTATATTTCTCTCGATCTGGAGTGCAAGCCGTACTGGGTGATGGAGTAGTCCATGTGTTCCAGCAGCGGGAGCGATCAAGTCGGCCGAGGGTGTCGCGGCTGCTGCTGTTGTTTGTGAGGACGCAGGCATCATCGCGGTCCTCGTCCCTGCGGTAATGCTCGACACCGGGACCGGCTCTCCCTGGTCCGACCTCGACCGGTGCCGGAAACGGCGCACTGCAGGCTCAGGTGGTAATGGCACGAACGTGCATGCAGGTTGTTCGACCGGAGTCGTTCACCGGCTGTTCTTTTTTTTTTGGGCGATACTAGGCGCCGGCGGACCTGCCCAATGTTCGGCAGGTCACCAAGCACCCGATGGATTAAATTAGATTAGGATATTGATGGCCGTTAGATACAACCGTTTTCCACGCGCAGGTCTTCTTCATATCCCCTGAAAAAGAGGATCGCAACCAAGTGCAGCCCACACGCATCAATTGCTGCGGCCACTTCGGCCACCGTCGCAGCCCTCTGGCTTCCAGCACTGCCGGTCACCGTAGCAGCCCTGTTCTCACCTCATCGCACCCCTCGCTGCCACCACCGGTGACAAATCCCCTGTCGGTTGTAGTCGCAGCAAAAGCAGGCATCAGTAGCAGCTTTTCGTCGTCGTCGTTCCAGCCATGGTAGCGTCGTCGTCGCCGGCTGTGAAACTGCTCCACGCCGATGGAAACTCTGCTCCTGCCGATCGTAGCACCATCTGCTGTTGGTTCCAGCTCCTTCACCTGCCGGTTGCAGCAAACTCGGCTGCCGGTTCCAGCATCGCCGTCTCGCCGTTCGCAGCCACCGCCATGCCCGTTCCAGCAAAACCAGAGGTCGGTTGTAGCATTTGAGGGCCCTGGTTCCAACATCCATGTAGATCGCAGCTCTGTTGCCTGTGCGGCTCGAGCAAACACATTGCACGGTTGTAGCACTAGTTGCTCCTGGTTCCAGCAAAATGCGTGACCGGTTGCAGCGGCACGTGTCGCCGGTTGTAGTGCCGGCTGCCGAGAGTGGTCTGGTTGCAGCAAAATCGGCTGCTGGTTCCAGCAAGACACAAGGCCGGTTCCAGCACGGCGTCATTGCCTTCAGAACTGCCGCTCGCGGTTGCAGCTCTGTGGTTGCCGGTTCCAGCTTCGCAGGACTATGGTTCCAGCATTTTCACCCACGGTTCCAGCATTCAACGGCTACGGTCTAGCTTTGCGCACAGCCGATTGTAGCATCACGCGACCCGAGTTCCAGCTCCGCACACCGACGATTGAAACACCCTGCTGAGCTGGTTCCAGCCCTGGATGGTAGGCAGGACACCGGTGAACTTCAGCATAGCCATGACCATGAGCGGAGAATGAGGAGGCGGTGGCCATGGCGTTCATGTCTCGCAGCGCAACTTCACAACGGCTCCTCCCCGGGCCCGCCCCCTTGCAGCAGTGGGGCTACTCCGTGTGTACGCCACGGGGGGAAGTCGACACAGCATGCGTGTAGTCGTCGCCGGGGATGGGGATCCGAGAGAACAAGAGCGGAGGAGGAGGCCGGCCGAAGCTCGCCGGATTTTGTGATGGAGCGAGGCGAAGGATTTGGGTCTTCCATTTCCATGGCCGCTGGTGATCGCAGGAACCGAAGGACATGGGGATCGCTGGGTTGAGCAGGTAAGAATGAATCTGAGCGGTGGATGGTGACGTGTACCAAGGAGGGCCCACAAAAAAGGATGCGTGCGTGAGGCTGCGCTTTGACTTGTGGAAGACGATTTGATTAGATCCCACGGTGTCTGTGTAACCGGCGGAATCTTAGGCCAGTCTGCCGTTCATAATCATTTACCTTTTTCTTTTAACATAACATAAACGCTCATATACACGCGCATACACTCATCCCTATGAACGCACACACGCACACCCGACCCCTATGAACACCTCCGAAAGACTGAGCCGGCATATCATCTTGAGATTTACGAAGTCACCATAGGCGCCTCGTCGTCGACGGGAACGTCTCCTCCCACTGAATGCGCATCGCTGAAAATCCTGAAATAAATGCGAGCACCAGGATTTGAACCCTGGTGGGCTGGGGATACCACAATCCCTCTAATTATCCAATCATAGGTTGGTTCGCCGTTCACCAGCTGTTCGATACAATGTCTGGGCGGCGAGCGGCAACCACCTGCACATCTCTTAGCGTGACAGTGAGGAGTGAGCCATATACGTTGGCCAGAGGAGCTTCTCCGTCAGGTGTTTTATGCCTACGGTGCATGGGCCTTTGTGCAGCAACATGTTTGCAGCAACCACATGTTGTTTGATAACATGCCAGTATGGGATTTCAAGCCCCTAGTTGATGTCGAGTCACAAGGTACATACATACAAGCAGCGACTGATGAGATGTGAGGCAAGATTGTGTGTCATGGCTCGTCTTGGAGAGTCTTCGGCCAAGGACTAACAGGAGATCCTCACTGATGTTGGAAGCTCATCTCTATTTCTGGAACACGTTATCGATGCGACGGATAGCGCGTTTGATGCAAGGCTTCTTGATGAGATGTGGAGGTCAGGCGAGGTGATCACTCATGTCTGGTGGCATCTCACTTTTCCTGGTGTTTGCTCTGGGTTTTGCCGATGAGATATTCAGCTGTGAACGGCATTTCAATGACAGGACATCGGACGAGGATTTTGCTAGTCCGTGCTCACTCATGTTGATGACTGGTCGCTATTTATAGATCAGGATATGGCTGCTCGCGTTGAGTTCCAGTGAAATCGATGTGCAGCAAAGCCTTTTTTATCTTGAAGTTTGGTTGAAGCTCCTATCTGGCGTCAAATGAGTCTGATGCTGAACTGTACAAGTTGGAAATCACATATGAGAGTACATTACAAGTGTTGTCCTTCATCCGGGAACAAATGCAGATGGGCAGCTAACAAAGGTGGCTACATATTTTCACTCTCACACTGGGAAGCCATTGTTATTGTTAACAACTGGTCGTTGTTGGCATGGGGAAAGGAGGAGCCTTGGAAACTTTGACATCATCTGGCTACTACAAGTGCACACTGAGCTATACATGCACTGTGATTTATTTTCCATGATATAATTGGCAAGCAAACTTAAAGATCACCACGGCAACGGGTTGTGACACCTCATCGGCGCGGGGTTCATGGCGCGAGGAAACTACATAATGCTCCTAGGTAATGTATTGAGAATTACGGATATTAGTTGTATTCCTAGTCCAGGCCTAGAAAAATAGACGCACTATATTGATGATATCATTAACTCACTATATTGATGATATCAATCCGTATTGGTTATCCATAGAGCCAAGAACAAGCACGTTACTCGGTTTAATATCTGAATACAACTTAACTTTAGTTCTATTTTCTTCTATTTTCTTTCTCAAAATTTCATGTAAATAGGCTTGTACCACTTTTTCTATACTTCTATAACATACTGTACTATAGTACCTTCATCGATCCCCCCCCCCTCCCCTTACAAAGTAGTGTTCTTCTTCCGTGCTTGTTCTTCCTATGGTGGCACGATGAACTCATCTAACGGTTTCCATAGCCAAAATTGTACAGGAACACAATGCTACTGTCCATATAAAAATACTAAATAAGATCAATTGATTGATACCAGTGAACAAATGGTACTACAGTTCCTTGGCATGTGAACATACCTATACTTGAGATACTGCTACTTCTTGATGAGAGATACAATTACAAAATCAGAAGTAGAAAGAGTACAATGAGGGCAAAAGATAGCCAAAGATACAACAAATTAAGCAGTCATGAAAATGTACTGCACACCTAAACATCAATGGTAGCACTATCAGTGATGTCGTCGGACCTACCGACTATGCCAAGGTGGGTGACCAAAGCCCATATGAGAGTTATCAGCTCACCGCCACGTACAATCGCCTTCAAATGCCCGTCGATGTTGTCTGACGGGGCGACATACAGGATCATCTCCGACCAAAAGACTGTGAGGGCCTTCCATGGCATCTCCTCTGCTTCTTCAGTTAACCCAACCAATTTCTCTGCAAGTCTCGCGCCATCCTTGAGCACCTCATGGTTACCCTCTGCGCTCAGCAACTCAATCAACCTCTTCTGGTACTCCAGCTCAGATGTCATTGACTCCCTAAAATCATTACCGTTGAGTACACGCTTGGCATCTTTCTTGATCCTTCGTGTCGCTGCACCTTTTTTGAGCTACTCCAGCTTGTCCGTGGGTTCATCCGTGTCTCCGAGCACAAAGAAAAGAAAAAACGCATGCCAAGTCAAGAGCCATGTCCCAATGGCTGCCAGATCCCCGATGTTTTCGTGCCTCCTCAAGCAGGGCCCGATGTTTTCGTGCCTCCTCAAGCAGGGCGCCATTTGCATCAACGGCACGACCTCCCTCGGCACGGTAGCTGCTCTTTACCAAATCCAAGTCCTGGAACCGCAAAGCCAATCAACCTCTAACATGACTATATGATTATTGTACTTGGCGTGTGCAGATGTGTTAATTGTTGGCGTATACGCAATTGATTTCTTTCTTTCCATTTTCTTTGGGATTGCTGTGTTTTTTGTTCTTATTTTTGCTTTGTTTAGGCTCGGGCCTAATATTGACCAAACTTGCGCGGTACAGTCTAAGTGATGCCTAGGTTTACCACCGCCCCTCCCCGCACACACACAACTTCACTCGAAAGACGATGAGGGCGCTTTACGGATTTGTCATTGAGGAAGGGGACAAGGGGGCTTAGCAATGTTTAGGCCGCATCTGTCGATGTGAAGACATGTGGCCACGTGTTGTTGTGCATACAGGCCATGAAGACACGCCGACACGTTGGGGCCTTCGCGCCGCCTCGGCCAAGGCCAGGGTTATCGATCGTTGTGGTCGACAAGGACGACCTGAAGAGCACGTTTGACCCACATGAGGAGAGAATGTCGCCGTGAGACTCCTCCCATGGATGGTGGTTGTGCCTGAAGTGTGAGCGCGTAAGGAAGCCACGGTTGACGTGGACGCACGCATGAACCATGGGTGAAGGAGGCACATTCGTGGGTGGGGTAAGTGTTAGAGATATATTTGGGATACATGTATTTGGTAGTCTAGGATTTGTAATCCGTCTCCTACCTTATCTCCCGGAGAGGCATCTTGCCCTCCAAATCTTGTACTCAATATATACTCGCCCACGAGGCTCAATAATACATCCATCATATTCCGCCAAACCTCTCTCTCCCTTCTAACATGGTATCTATCACAAGTCGATCCTAAACCCTAGCCGCCGCCGCTTCCGCACCTGCGCGCCGCCCCTGGGACGGTCGGGCCTCCATGACCGCAGCCGGGGGCCGCGCCGCCCGTACCTAGGGTTCGTCCACCGGCCGTGTTGGCCGGCTGCCCTAGAGAGTCTTTTTTCCCGATCCTTTGATCCGGGTTTTCTTTCTCTCGCCGGTCGCTTTGATCGGCGTCTATTTTTTGGTTTTCCGGTCTATGTGATCCGGTTTGCGTCGCCCACCGCCGCCGTCGACCCCGTGCGCCTCTACTCCAACACCGGCGCGATTGGCCGGCTTCTTCATCGACCCGACAGCCTCGCGCGTCGTCCACGCGTCTGCCCGTCGGTCGCCCCGACCCGGCGGCCTCGCGTCATGCGGCGGCCCTTCACCGCCACCGTTCGCGCGACGTCCCGCCCGTCGATCTACGCCGGCCGTCACCGCCCTGCTCCGACCGGGACTCCTGCATCACCCCGACCCGACGGCCTCGCGCCATGCGGCGGCCAATCATAGCCGCCCTGCCGCCCGCCGCCGCCGGCTTCATCTCGGACTCCGTCGCCACCACGCCTCCACCGAGCGGCGTCCCCGACCTCGCGTGCGATCGTCTTGATCACCCACTCCCCGCCGCGATCCGCCTCGTCTGTGCCACACGACCGACCTGGCCCGTCGGTTATGCGCGCCTCCGCAGCTCCCGTGAAGATCGTCCCCGAGTTCAGCACGCCTCTTCACCGATCGAGCATCGGGCTGCCGCTACGTCGCCCCGTCGGGCCGCAGCGCCGCCGCCTCGTGGTTCTCCTCGCGGCTTCATCGACTCGTGCGTCGCCCCTTCGGGCCACAGTGTCGCGATACGCGGTCCCCGCCGCCGCCCCGAGGCCGTCCCCGCGGCTGCACCGACTCGCGAACCGCCATTGCGTCGCCCCTTCGGGCCGCAGCATCGCGGCCCGCGGTCCCCGCCGCCGCCCGAGATCTTCTCGTCGTCGCCCCGACCTGCCCGCCGCCACTACGTCGTCCCTTCGGACCGTAGCGTCGCGCCATGCGGTCCACTTCGCCGTCACTACGCGTCGACCTCCTGTGGTATGTGCCGCGCCGTCTCCCTTGGCGCGGGAACGCCACCGTCCGCGCCGGTCTTCGTCATGCTGTCAGGGTTCTTCGCCTATTTCGAGCACCGCCGCCGCACTCCTAACCTAGCCGCCGCCGCCGCTCTTCTTTGGCCGCTACCGCCGCTACCTCCGTAGCCGCCGTCGCCGCCCGTCCACCCCCTTCGTCTTCGTCCAGCACTAGCCCGTCGCCAGTGTCGCCGTCATGTACCCCGACCGCTTCATCTACTCCGACAACCGCGGGTGACATTGGCCCCGCGCCGATTGGCGCCGCAACCGTCGTCGAGTCCTTCTCTGCTGGCCTCTCCGACTTCTTCGACATGGCGTACAGCTCGTGCAGGTCCCAGTCTACGCATGCCCGGTGCCGGCAACACTGTTGCGTGCCTTCGTCCACGACGTGTCCCCGGGCCCGGCAAGCCTGGTGCGGCGCTTCGTCAACTTCGTCTTCGTCCGTCTACGCATGCCTTGTGCTGACAACACCGGCGCGTGCCTTCATCTACGATGTGTCCTCAGGGTTGGCAACCCCAGCGCGACGCGTTGTCAACACGATTCTCCTTCCCGGCGCACCACTTCTTCGACACCACTGTGCCCATGACAAACTCGGCGCCTCCTTGCGCCCGCGGCTCCACGGCGACTCCCTCGACACCGGCTACCCCGACTCAACATCGACCACGGCGTTCTTCGCACGACTACCTCGACCATGGCTACACCACCCTACGCTCTCGGCTATGTCGACATCGGCACAAAGGGTTATCATCCGCTTGAGTAACTCATCGGCTTCCTCTACAGTCAACGCGTCCGCGATGCGACACTGTCCACGATGATCCCGCTATGACTGCGGGGGGATGTCAGCCCGTCGGCTGCTACTCTCTCCAGTCTGACCGTCCGCGACGCTCCTGTTGTTCGCAACGCTACCGCTATGACTACGGGGGGATGTTAGAGATATATTTGGGATACATGTATTTGGTAGTCTAGGATTTGTAATCCGTCTCCTACCTTATCTTCCGGAGAGGCATCTTGCCCTCCAAGTCTTGTACTCAATATATACTCGCCCTCGAGGCTCAATAATACATCCATCATATTCCGCCAAACCTCTCTCTCCCTTCTAACAGTAAGAAGCGCAATAATGACCATCAACACGTGGAAAACCACAAGTGGAGGTGGTACATGTTTGCCGGACGG
>NC_057810.1:131284657-131289896 GCF_018294505.1 Triticum aestivum | reverse complement strand
TCAGAAAGGTTTTGCCTCCCTCATGAGGGTCATCTCATGGCACATATGAAATGAACAAATGTGAGGTATTTTATCATTCTCTCATCCTTCTAAACACCATCCCCGAAGGAATCAAGAAGAAGTGCCTATTTGGCGTCTCATGGGTGTGAGGCACTTGAGCAGTCTTATGGAAAGGACAACAAGCTACCTTAAAAGATAAATAAAAAATTGGCCCTCTTGGCTTTAGTAAAGTTCAAATATCATCTCATCTCATGCTACTCGAATGAAGCGCCACAGAAGGTGCAATTGCTTAAGAATTCAACTAGTTAGCTCTACTTGTGTTGGCCAAATTCCTATGAGCTAACTGACTCTGAATAGAGAAGAAAAAGTGCCATTGAAAAGTACAAATGGACTTGTTGAATGGTATGGTACCAAGTAGAGTTGGATCTTCATGCTCTTCAGAGTTCACTACTAGGAAAAGGGCTATAGATAGTACTGATACTAATGGCGCACCAGGTAAATAGTGCGCCACTACTATATACTAATGGCACACCGGTTGGAGGTGCGCCATTAGTGTGGAAGACACTAATGGCGCATCAAACACACGGTGCGCCACTACTATTGATTTTCCCCCATTTTTCCATACATACTAATGGCGCATGATGTCAAAGTGCGCCATTACTAGTTAGAACTAGTAATGGCGCACCACGCAGACAGTGCGCCATTAGTATTTTTTTTTACTTTTTTGCAAACCTACTAATGGCGCACCATGTCAAAGTGCGCCATTACTAGTTTAAACTACTAATGGCGCACTTTTCCACAGTGCGCCATTAGTATACATATTTTTTTTACTTTTCTGCAAAAAGTACTAATGGCGCACCATCTGCAGGTGCGCCATTTTGCTGGTGGTGCGCCATTAGTAACCTGGGACCAACAAGATATTTTGGACAGCCCACCTACCCACTCACTTTCCCCATTTCATTCTCTCCACCTCCTCCTCCAAGCTTGTCTCGGCTGCCTCCTCCTCCTCACCTCATTTCCACCATAGATTCATCAAAATTAAGTGGTGAAATTACCTTTTTTTGATAGGTAAGTAAGGGGAAAGCTATCTTCATGATGTAGATCTACTTTTTTTCTCCCTAGCTCGCTCCAACAACGTGCACATGCACTTTTTGGGGCCTAGCTAGATCTATGTATGTTTGTGGTGTTGCTTGTGTTTGTGGTGTTGCATATATGTTTGTGTTTGCAGGTACCGGTATTTGAAATGCGATAGTTGCCAATATTTTGCCGGAATGTTGATTCATTTCTGTTTCGGCGAGAATTTTGGCACTATGCATTCTTTTTGGTCCTATTTTTAGGGAAGGTCATGCCAAATTTTTTCTTGGTTCTAAAATATCATTTTGCTCTACCCCGCAGGCGACCATGGTTCGCACGATGACCGAAGGCATCGTGAATAGGTTTTTGAGCTCTGCGAAGGCCGAGATGCTTCAAAAGAACGAGACGGAGATAAGATGTTCGTGTCGAGGATGCAAGCTGAAGAGCCTTATTGCGGACCCGGATTCCGGGCAGGTGCGGGACCACCTGCTCTTGCATGGTTTCATGAATGGCTATCGGTGGCAAGGTGATGAAGATGACTATGAAGTCGTCCATGGGGGCTGGGCAAGAAATGAGGAAGGGAAACAAGACAAGTACCACCATGGCGAGGGCGGGCGAGAAGACGAAGAATCTCCAGGACATGATCACGGCGGTGATGCTGTACATAGTCATCATGTAGAAGATGTCGTACATGATGATGGGGAAGATCAAGACGAAGGGCATGATCATGAAGATGAAGATGCCGGAGCAGACGACGATGGAGGCTGGGTGCAGGACCCTCATATTCAAGAGCTGCTTGTCAAGCAGACGGATAACGTAAGAGCTGCCGCCCGAGAGAAAGCCAATCTGGATCAACTGGAGATAGACGCGGTTACTCCATTGTATGAAGGATGCAGGCCCGAGGATACCCGCCGGAAAGTAACGCTCATGGCTCTGGAGATGAAGGTAAAACACAAAATGATCGACGCATGCTTCGACGAGAACATGTCATTCTGGCACGAACGTCTTCCCAAGGGGAACAAGTGCCCGACCAGTTTCGAGGAGGCGAAGAAAATCGTGTGTCCTCTGGATTTACCGCACGTGAAATACCATGTGTGCATGAACAATTGCATCATTTATCGGGACGAGCACGCGGAGTCTACCATATGTCCGGTGTGCGGCGTCACTCGATACAAGAAGAGGAAGAAAGCTCCTCGAAAATCGGTGTGGTACTTTCCGATCACTCCTCGTATGCAGCGGTATTTTGCGGACCCTAAGGTAGCAAAGCTCCTGCGTTGGCACGCGGATAGGAAGGAGAAGAAGCGGGAAGATGACGAAAATGATCTGGAGATAAATAAAAAAGACAAGATGTTGAGTCACCCTAAGGATGCGAGCCAGTGGCAAGCGTTGAACTTCGAATACCCAGAATTTGGGAAGGATCCAAGGAACATCGTGCTGGGCGCGAGCACCGATGGAGTCAATCAGTTTGGCAGCCAGAGAAGCACACATAGCACCTGGCCTGTGTTTGTGTGGATGTACAACCTTCCCCCTGGTTGTGCATGAAGAGGAAGTACATTCACATGAGTATACTAATTGAAGGGCCGAAACAACCAGGGAACGACATCAATCTGTATCTGGGGCTGCTGAAGGAGGAGCTAGACACGCCGTGGAAAACGCCAGCCAATACATGGGACGCCGCAGAGAAATAATATTTCCCTATGAGAGCCGCACTGCTCACGATGGTGCACGACTATCTTGGTTACGGATATCTCGTGGGGCAGGTAGTCCACGGATTTTCTGAATGCGTAAGGTGCATGGATGACACAACGTATCGCCAGCTAGATAGAGATCCCGAGTCTTCGAAAACCGTGTTCATGGGACATCGAAGGTGGCTTTGCGATGATGACCCGTGGAGGAAACGCAAGGATCTGTTCGATGGTGAAACCGAACCCCGAAAACGCCCGTGTACGAGGAGCGGCGAGGAAATAGACGAGCTGTTGAAAAATTGGAAAGACTACCCACTGCCGGGAAAGAAGCAAAAGGCGCCAGAGCCGGGAAAGAAGCGAAAGGCGCCAGAGCCGCTGCTGAAGGTATGGAAAACGAGGTCTGTTTTCTGGGACTTGCCATACTGGAAGATCCACCGTGTGCCTCACAGCCTTGATGTCATGCATATCACGAAGAACGTGTGCGAGAGTCTGCTTGGTACCCTGCTCAACATGCCAGAGAGGACCAAAGGTGGGCCGAAAGCAAGGGCAGACTTGAAATCAATGGGCATTAGGCAGGAGCTTCACGCTAATGATGATGATGATGATGATGATGATATGATGATGAGGCGAAGCAGGACACAAATAGTCGCCGCAAAGGCAAAAAGGCCAAGAAGACCGGAAATGACTACCCTCCCGCGTGCTTCACTCTAAGTCAGGAGGAGATTGAGCAGTTTTTCACCTGCCTCCTAGGAGCAAAACTTCCTTACGGTTACGCGGGGAAGATAAGCAGATACCTAGACCCAGCGAAGCAGAAGTTCAGCGAGATGAAGTCTCACGACTGTCACGTGCTGATGACGCAGATACTTCCAGTTGCAATCCGTGGGATCATGGACGCGCACGTCCGTGAAACGCTATTTGGCCTATGCAACTTTTTCGACGTCATCTCTCGGAAGTCCATTGGCGTGAGGCAACTGAGAAGGCTACAGGAAGAGATCGTGGTGATACTATGCGAGCTTGAGATGTACTTTCCGCCCGCATTCTTCGACGTTATGGGGCCGACGTTCCTGCACAGC
This sequence comes from Triticum aestivum, assembly GCF_018294505.1. NCBI lineage: Eukaryota > Viridiplantae > Streptophyta > Magnoliopsida > Poales > Poaceae > Triticum > Triticum aestivum. The sequence continues at coordinate 131,286,064 of NC_057810.1, read as the reverse complement.
ATGATGCCGTTTGAAAGGATGAATGTTGTCATCAAAGGATACGTTCGAAACATGTCATGTCCAGAGGAAGTATAGCCAGGGGCTTTTTGACCGAAGAGTGCATCTCCTACTGCATGAATTATCTAGGCATCGAGAACCCCGTTGGTATGCCCGTCAACAGGCACCTCGGCAGGCTCGCTGGATGGGGTCACCGTGAGGGTCGCCGCGAAATGCATGTCGACTTCGAGGGTCGACTCGCCGACTTTGAAAGAGCAAACCTAGTCGCGCTACAACACATAGACGTGGTCGATCCTTGGGTGGTAGAGCACAAAACCTTTATTGAGAAGACGTACAATGACCGAGGCCAACAGCTAGTGGAGGGAGATATAATCAAAGAACACAACTCATGTTTCACGCGTTGGTTCAAGCAGAAGCTTGTGTCGTACCCTTTACATGAGGATTCTTCTGCGGAAGAACAACTCATATTCGCCTTGTCACAGGGCACCGAGCACAACCTGATGACCTATGAGGCGTACGATATCAACGGATACACATTCTACACCGAGAATAAGGACATGAAGAGCGATGGTTATCAGAACTCCGGGGTAACGATGGAATCCTACAACGGCAACGACAAGGATAGATACTACGGAAGGATCGAGGAGATCTGGGAGCTGAGCTACGCTGGAGAGAAGGTCCCGATGTTCCGTGTCAGATGGGCCAAGAGCGTCCTAAAAGAAGACCGGTATTTCACCACCATGGTTATACCCGAAGCCAAATCCAAGACCGCGGGCGCAAACGTCACCGCGAAAAATGAGCCATGGGTACTGGCTTCCCAAGTGGACCAATGCTTCTTCATTACCGACCCGCCAAAGCCCAGTCATGTTGTCATGAGGAGAGGCAAAAGGAAGATCATCGGAATGGATGGAGTAGCCAATGAGCAAGACTTCGACAAGTATGGCGACCCGAAGATTGAACATGACGACGACGATGAAGTAGCAGCACACACCACAAGAAGAAGCAGGACCACCCTACCTAAAGGACGTCCGTTCCACAGAAGAACTCCATTTGCGAAAAAGAAGGGCAAGAAGATTGTGAACAGATAGCTAGCTAAGATCGATTGTATTTAAATCGTAGTCTTCATTTCTCGATTGTATTTCATGGGCACTTTTTGATATCATGAATATTTTTATATTTCATGGGCACTTTTTGAATTCCTGAGGACACTCGATCTCGATCCCCCTCCATCTCGATCCCGGCCCTCCATCTCGATCCCACCCGCACCCTCCCCCGCTAGCTCCACCGCCGCCGCCGACCCACCGCAACCCTCCCCCGCTCCACCGTCGGCGACGAGCACCCACCCCCCCCGCACCCTCCCCCGGCCCGCTCCATCTCCGCCAACGGGCACCCCCCGCACCCTCCCCCGCT
>NC_057810.1:131283894-131284445 GCF_018294505.1 Triticum aestivum | reverse complement strand
GCCACCGATGATATTTTCAAGTAACAAAATTGATGATATTTTTTAAAAAATTATTACTATTTTTATAAAAAAATATTACTGTTTCATATTCATATTCGTTTTCTAAAAAGTAATAATAAAAAAGTGTAGACTACAATTGTTGTTAAACAACAATTATTACTGTTTTTATAAAAAAAATATTACTGTTTCATATTCATATTCATATTCATTTTTTTTTAAAATCTTACTTATGGTGCATGGGTGGCTGGTGCGCCATTGCTATCTAAAATACTTATGGCGCACTGTGGCGCTGGTGCGCCATTGCTATCAAAAAAACATTCTAATGGCGCACCGCCTAGGGGTGCGCCATTAGTAATCTTCCCCATCCATACACCACCGCGCCGCTCCTTCCCCCTCCCTCTCGCCAGACTACTCCGATTTGTCCCTCTCCCTCCACCGTGCCGCTCCCTCCCTCGTCCCTCCCTCCACCGCGTCGCCGCCGCCGCTGCCCCGACCCACTGCGCCGCAGCCGCCCCCGCACCCCCGCCGCCGCCCTCTCCCCTTCCTCCCCC
>NC_057810.1:131137611-131283411 GCF_018294505.1 Triticum aestivum | reverse complement strand
CGCCCCCGCGCCCCCACCCCCGCCGCACAGCCGTCCGCTCCTGCTGGCCCTGGCCTTCCCCCGCGGCGGCGACGAGCAGAGCAGCCGACGACGACGGCCTCCTCCGCTGTGCCCCGACCCCGTTCTTCCGTCACCGCGGAGTCACCCGTCCCGGGGCGAGGCCTCCATGTTTCCGCCTCCGCTGACCGCCGTGGCCTGCTTCCCCTGCGGCGCCTCACCTCCCGCTGGTAATTTTCTCGCTGGTAGTTTGGTATTACTTGAATTGGTGTATGCGTTGTCTGATCCTTGTTGTATTGCGGTGATAACCCTGAATTGGAAGTTAGACTTGCAATTTCTATTCCTAGACATACCTGAGACAGAGATGTATGCACTGTCTGATTGTTAGTATGACTGAGACAGAGATGTCACAATTGTTGTATGCATTGTCTTAGTTTGGTATTAGTTGAATTGGTGTATGCATTGTCTGATTATTGGTAGTTTGGTATTAGTTGAATTGGTGTATGCATTGCCCCATGCGCGTTATCGCCTGGCCGCGCCCCGTTCCGCCACTGCCCATTGCTTCTGCTGCCGCTAGCTGCTACTGCTCTTAGTCATTGTTTGCTACTGCTGGCCGCTGATGCTGATGCTAAGCTACTACCGCTGCTTTTTCTGCTAATTGTTGTCGCTTGTAGTAGTTGCGTTGGTGTTGCTGCCGCATACATGCCGACCCTTAGGTTAGTTAGCTATAGTTTAGGATAATTGGCTTAGGTGGTTAGGCTAATTAGTGGTTATTAGATTCCTGTGCGTGGATAATTGCTGCGCGTGGATAATTGGCTTAGGTGGTTAGGCTAATTAGTTTAGGATAATTGCTCCCGCCGTCTCTTCCTGCGCGTGGCCAAGGTTAATGAATATGTCATTGCTTTTCAGTGAGCTCCTAAGTGTACAAGGCAGCAAGGAGCAAGCGCATCATATATAATAATGTTGTGTTTGTTTTGGATGACTTTGGGAACAGATTCAAAGACAAATAGAAAATTCAGAAAAGAATTTTCCTCTCACTACATCTCTGTCCATCTGGTTTGTCGATGTTGGTTCATTAATCTTAAGCCCATCATGTTTGTTGGTTGTTTGCTGTCATGTTGTTATTACTTCCATTAGTGCATCTGTTGGTTCATTAACCTTTCTAACATCTGCATATTTCAGGTTTCCGAGGAGGTAAAGGAAGTGAAGTTCAGACAGTGTAGCAGCAACAACACCTCCAAGGTGAGAAATATGTTCCTATTTATCTTTTTTTGCTCAAGTACTTCAGTACATCATATAATATAGAGAAGTGCAGATCAAGTGGTGCAATCATATACATCTGCCACTTAAGTCATCCTTCCCTTTAAGCAGAGTGATGCCTTTCGATGCCACACAATAATGTTTGTTGCAAGAACATTCTGCTCTTAGTGTTTGTTTGTTTACAAAGATCCTCCTTATATATACTGATGATGAGTCTTGTTGAAACCTTACATATGTTGGTTCCTGCTTATTTTCTCCAATGGCACAAACTTGAGCTGCTAGCATAAAAAGTGTTGCAGGCAACAGAAAGTGAGGAGCTACTGTCAAAAACTTGAGCTACTGTCAAAAAATTCAGTTAGGTACAGTTAGCATCATGTAAGAAAATGGCCATAATGTGCCTTGATAATGATGTATTTTGTCATAAAAATATATAGTGGACTGCCATGATAATGACATGATCCTGTGTTTGCAAGCTGTCATAATCTTCAGTTTACTTGACTTTTGAGCTTGCTAGTAGTTTACTTCCATGAGTTGTTTTATTGAGATGGCACATTTGCAATGTAGTTTTATATATCTTTAGCCACTGTTCATTAACAGCAAGTCAGTTTTGCTGCTGTTATGCCTGTATTCACTGCTACTGCTGCTGTACTTGTGATGATGTTGTACTTGTGATGATGCTACTTGTGATCTTCTGAAATGACCCATTGGCGACTTCATTACGCGGGGATAATGATTTTGCAGGTACCCCAAGAGGCCCTTGAGTTTGCCGGAATGTTGATTAACTTCCGTTCTGGAAAATTCGGGTACTCCATATGTCCTATTTTCAGCAAAGGTCATGCTGAAATTTTCCGTGAATTTTAGCATGACTTTGCTAAAAAATAGGACATATGGGGTACTTGCGACTAATGCATGGGCCGGGGTATCTTAGTACTTAATTAATTAGGATCAACTGCCCCTTTATTCTTGCTGCATTAAACCACAGGTGGCAATAGAGCCAAGTGATTAGGCCCAACTTAGAATTCTCCTTAGCATCGATAAACCCTAGATGATAAACCCAACATAGGTGGCAATAGAGCCAAGTGATTAGTGCCAAGTGATTAGGCCCAACCTAGGGTGCCTCGGCATCGATAAACCCTAAATGATGAAAACTTAACTTGGCTGCCCCGGATGCCTCGGTGTCGATGAGAACCTAAATGATGTATGCTTAGGCTTTTAGGTTGCCTCGGTGTCGACAAACCCTAAATGATGAAAGCTTAGGCTTTTAGGGTGCCTCGGTGTCGACAAACCCTAAATGATGAGACCATGATCTTGTTCCTTGACAATAACCAACTTTTTGACCAAACTTTTTTCCTATTTAGAGCGAAACATGGCCCACAACGATGAGGCCGGTGGTTCGGGCGGCAAGCAATTCTGGGAGCTGTCCCAGGAGATGGAGGAACAACCTCACCGCTATGAGGACGCCGCGGAAGACACCGATCCTGATTACACAACCCCTAGTGGCATCGGGGATGACACCACTGATGGTGCCGCCGAGGATGCCACCACTGATGATGGCGGCACACACACAGATGGCAGCCAACCGAAGAAGCAAAGGAAGGACCGGCGCCCGAATGCGCTCCGCACCCTCAAGGAGGAATTCACTCAAGTGGACTCCGAAGGGAATCCAACGGAGCCCAAACATATAGTCAAGGGGTACTCGGTTCAGCTCGGGTGCATTCTCCGGAGCACCGTCTCGATCAACACCGAGAACCTTAGGCATAAGGACCGAGGGAATTTGCGCAACCTCCTCTTCACGAAGCTGCACGAACGATACAAGTTCCCCGCCGAATTTGAAAACACACGCCTCTCAGGGAATAAAGTGAACAGTGCCGCTCTCACGAAGATGAGCACGGCCCTGTCTACTTGGAGAAGCGCGGTGAAGAGAATGATTGATAAAGGTGATAGTTATGAGAAGATCAAGGCGAAATATCCTTTGATGAGCAAGATGAGTACAAGGAGTTCAAGATCAAGTGCGAGAGCAGCGCAACCTCCGAATCAAGTCAGTGGGGGAAAGAAATGCGGGAGTTGAACTTAGGGGAACACAAACTCGGTCCCGGCGGTTACAGAGTGGCGGAGCCTATATGGGACAAGGAGGACGCGGAGCGTGCCGAGCAAGGCCTACCGCCCCGCTTCGAGAAATACAGCGGTAACAAGCAGACCAGGAACTATGTCAGGGCCCGGTACAAGGAGGACCCGATAACAAAGGAGATTACCACGGATCCGAAGACCAGGGCGCTTGAGCTTGTTCTGGTAAGGAATACACCCCCGCGTAATTAGCTCCATATGGTTGCACTCTAATTAATCCCCAATATTTCTAAATGGTTCACGTTCCTTTCGCAGGACACTGAAAGCAGTAGCGCGGGGTCGTCTCAGAGCTCCCCTTTCGACACCCGTTTAAATAGGGCGTTGAACGTAATGAAAGACAAGGATAAGCTCACTAAGCCGACGTCAGCTGGTCGTGTGGCCGGCAAAGGCTTGTCCACAAAATGGGGGTCATACTATACCGCTGGTGTGCGGAAGGATAAAAAGACCAGCTCGGAAAGCCAGACGCGCGAGGTTGAAGAACTCAAGGCACAAGTGGCGTGGATTCCGGAGCTTGTCCAAGAGAAAGTGGAACAACAACTGGGAACGAAGCTCAACGCCATGGTGCCTACGTTGATTCATGGGCTGACGACGTGGATTGCGGGCGGCCAATAGGGGCCTCCCCCGGTTCCCAGCTTCATGGCCAGCAACTCGCACAGCGCGCAGGCGCGCCATTGGTGTCTCCGGCGGCGGCGCCATTGGTGTCTCCGGCGGAGGCGGTATTCGTGTCTCCGGCGCCGGCATGGGCATTGGAGCTTAATGCACCCGGGTGTACGTCGGCCGGCACCTCGCCAGCAAGCGCCCCCTCCGTTAGTTGCACGCCCGCCGTTGGCGGTGCCTCGACATTAGCCGAGCTCGACGGCATCACGGTAACTAAGCCTCTCGGCCGTTGACTTCATCTCCTTGCCTTTGACTGGGCATCCCTGACGCCCTGTACATGTTTTCGCAGGGCGCCGCCGACGTTCCTTGCACTCTTCTGCACTTCGTGGGCGCCGAGTTGGTCGATGTCGCCAAGGGCAGAATCGTTCAACCGGGCAACCGCATGTTCCACGGTAATCCGATGGCACCCACAGTGTATAGGGTTGAAGTGGTTCGGGTGCTGCCAGGCTGCGACGAGCTTGTTACCTCCGATTCGACCCGCTGGGGCCGATGAAGAAGATGAGATGACCCTCAGCGCCTGCGTAAACTGGCCCCTGCTTTGGCCGAAGAGCCAGATTCGTTTGGGGGCGGGGGACACCACCCCACAGACAAGACCGCCAGTCGTGCCGGCGCCAAGCCATGGCAAGAACGCTGCAACGCTACCGGACCTGCCGGACATCCCTATGGCACAGGATCCGGACAGCCCTATGGCACAGGATCCGGACGGCGATGACAACGACGACGGTACATTTACCAAAGTTGATAAGTACTTTGCCGAACATGGGTACGCTGACGAGTTCTGCGGGCCTCTTTCTCAAGAACCCAACCAAGACGACCGCGATCTAGCTGGTACGGCGGAGAAATCCAATTGCAACAGGCGTCGTCTGGCGTTCAGTTCTCAGGACACGCCTCCAGCTCCCGCCTTCACCGAGCCTCAGATAGCTGAGGTGCGAAATATTATCAGCCCCAACACGCTCAAGAAGGCGGTCTGTGAGCAGAACTCGGTCCCATTACAGGAGATCAAGAAGAAGGGACGGAAGCGAAAGACTAACAAGGGCGCCGGTGCGAGCCAGCCGGCACCGAGTTCGATCCGTGCTCAGGACGGGCCACCTTCACCTAAGGATATCTCGAGGAGGGTGCATGTGGCGGGTAGGGCGATGCTACCGCCAAATATGCTGAATGCTGCAACCGGTGCTATGCAGAGTCTGCACGACAGTGTTCTTTCTTTGGAGAAGCGGCATCTCAGAGAGAATGATGTGGCATCCCGGTTTTCGTGGCCAAGGTGCCAGAGGGCAAGGGCTTTGTGGATGGCGACATCGGGGGTACGATCGTCCTGCGGTTTGATGACATCTTTGCTATGTTTAACCTTCATCCGCTGCACTACACCTTCGTTCGGCTGTTTTCGCTGAGTATGGAGATGCGGATCATTAGAGACAAGACCCCGGACATCGTGATAGTCGACCCCTTCTACATGCGTGCCAAGCACTTGAGCAGCGCTGGGGACCGCCAAGTTGCGAGTTCACACCTCGAAGGCGTCATTCTGGCAAACCCAGATAAGGATAACTTCCTTGTGGCTTACTTTCCCGAGTAAGTCATCCCTTAACCGCCCCGTAACATATGATTTCTTAGATTTCGATCATTCTTTTTTTTCTAACATTCCGTGTTCTGTGCAGTGACACACATTGCACACTCATCCTCTTAAGCCCGAAATATTCCATGGCCACGTATTTCGACCCGAACCGTAACTCCAAGATAGACTACACAAATGTCAAGAAAGTTCTTGATGATGTTCTCCCCGGCTACGCCAAATCTGGAGGCACCTTCACCAGGGCAGTTCCTAAGTACGGCAAGCACACCTTCTCACACAATATGAATTTCTGTTGCGTCAAGCAGCCGCCTGGCGGTCAGAAGGATGCCTACTACACCCTCCATCACATGCGAGCGATCGTAAGGGACCATCATCAACTTCTGCTACCAGATAGTCTCGAAGATTGGGCCGCGAGGTTGTCGGCAACCCAGGACACGGACCTCAGACAAGAATTCTTTCGCATCCAGTCGGAGTTTGCGGACATCATCCATCAAGATGTCCTTCATACCTCGGGGCAGTTCTACCTCACATATCAATCGTCCAACAATGAGATAGATGGAACGCTACAAATGCAGGGTGACAACGACCGTGATTTCATGACCATCACGACAGACGACGGCTTCATGCACGCTCCTGTCCGATGAGTCGAGTCGAAAGTAGTGATGTGTGGTTCTGAAACATTGATTGGCTCATGTTGTAATTAAACTTTAATGAATTCGTATGTCTCTTTGGTTTGGACAGTCATTCAACTTAGATGTAATCGATGCTATTTATTAGTAGGATCATGAATCGTGCTATTAATGTCTTGCTTTTCTCTTCCTATCCTTTTGTTGCATACTTACATATTGCCTATGTATTGTCTGTTGTCTGTTGTTTGGCTTGTGCATAGAGATGTCGTCGTATGTCGTTTACAAGGGTAAGGTTCCCGGAGTCTACGACGACTGGGAGGAGTGTCGGAGACAGGTTCACCATTTCAGCGGTAACAGTTACAAAGGGTACACCACTAGGGCGGAGGCCGAATCTAGATACGCCCGCTATCTAGCGGGAGAGAGGAGGGAGCGTTGGAGGAACCGGATGAAGACCAGTTTGATCGCGATGATGCTCATCGTGATGACCGCAACTCTGTTTTATGTGATGGTAGTTTAGATGATCGATATCGACTTGTAATGTGAAGACAAACTCGATACTCACGGTCTTGAGACTTGTAATGTTTTATCTTTGTTCGGTCTTTTGAATTCGGAGACTAATATGATGAATTGTATTCGGAGACTAATCTTCTATTGTATTCGATGAATCTGCTGTTGCTGTGTGCTGCTGTCTATATTCTGTCCAATAATATATTTTGTAACCTGTGCAAAAATTAGAAAAGCAAAAAAAAAACAAATATTTATACTAATGGCGCATCAAGGCAGAGTGCACCATTAGTATGCCAAAGGATACTAATGGCGCATCAAGGCGGAGTGCGCCATTAGTATGACAAAGCACATGGTTACATATGCCCCCCGGGAGGCATACTAATGGCGCATGGTGTTACATACTAATGGCGCACTGCTTGTTGCGCCATTAGTATACCAGATACTAATGGCGCACCAGTGGTGCGCCATTAGTAAAAAATTCTAGTGGCGTGCTACTAATGGCGCACCGGTAGTGCGCCATTAGTAGGCAAAACCAGTGCGCCATTAGTAGGCCTTTTCCTAGTAGTGGTTGGATCTTCATGCTCTTCCAAGTTAATACTCTTACATATATAAAAGCAAATCCCAACCAAGGCGGAGTGGACGAAAGTTAATCCAGGCCATAGCATGTTGAAGGTGTTGGGGAACGTAGTAATTTCAAAAAAATTCCTACGCACACGCAAGATCATGGTGATGCATAGCAACGAGAGGGGAGAGTGTTGTCCACATACCCTCGTAGACCGTAAGCGGAAGCGTTATGACAACGCGGTTGATGTAGTCGTATGTCTTCACGATCCGACCGATCCAAGCACCGAACGTACGGCACCTCCGAGTTCAGCACATGTTCAGCTTGATGACGATCCCCGAACTTTGATCCAGCAGGGTGTCAGGGATGAGTTCCGTCAGCATGATGGCGTGGTGACGATGATGATGTTCTACCGACGCAGGGCTTCGCCTAAGCACCGCAACGATATGACGGTGGTGGAATATGGTGGAGGGGGCACCGCACACGGCTAAGGAACGATCACGAAGATCAACTTGTGTGTCTAGAGGTGCCCCCCTGCCCCCGTATATAAAGGACCCAAGGGGGAGGGGGTGGCCGGCCAAGGAGGGCGCGCCAAGGGGGAGTCCTACTCCCACCGAGAGTAGGGCTCCTTCTTTCCTAGTCCAACTAGGAGAAGGGGGGAAAGGAGGGGAGTGGAGAAGGAAGGGAGAGGGGGGCCGCGCCCCAAACCCCTTGTCCAATTCGGACTGGGCTTGGGAGGGGAGCGCACCACCTCCTGGCTCCTTCCCACTAAGGCCCATTAAGGCCCAATACTCTTCCCCATATTCCCGTAACTCCCCGGTACTCCGAAAAATACCCGAATCACTCGGAATCTTTCCGAAGTCCGAATATACTCGTCCAATATATCGATCTTTACGTTTCGACCATTTCGAGACTCCTCGTCATGTACCCGATCTCATCTGGGACTCCGAACTCCTTCGGTACATCAAAACATATAAACTCATAATATAATCGTCATCGAAACCTTAAGCGTGCGGACCCTACGGGTTCGAGAACAATGTAGACATGACCGAAACACGTTTCCGGTCAATAACCAATAGTGGAACCTGGATGCTCATATTGGCTCCCACATATTCTACGAAGATCTTTATCATTCAGACCGCATAACAACATACATTGTTCCCTTTGTCATCGGTATGTTACTTGCCCGAGATTCGATCGTCGGTATCTCAATACCTAGTTCAATCTCGTTACCGGCAAGTCTCTTTACTCGTTACGTAATGCATCATTCCATAACTAACTCATTAGCAACATTGCTTGCAAGGCTTATAGTGATGTGCATTACCGAGAGGGCCCAGAGATACCTCTCCGACAATCGAAGTGACAAATCCTAATCTCGAAATACGCCAACCCAACATGTACCTTCGGAGACACCTGTAGAGCTCCTTTATAATCACCCAGTTACGTTGTGACGTTTGGTAGCACACAAAGTGTTCCTCCAGTAAACGGGAGTTGCATAATCTCATAGTCATAGGAACATGTATAAGTCATGAAGAAAGCAATAGCAACATACTAAACGATCAAGTGCTAAGCTAACGGAATGGGTCAAGTCAATCACATCATTCTCCTAATGACGTGATCCCGTTAATCAGATGAAAACTCTTTTGTCCATGGCTAGGAAACATAACCATCTTTGATAAACGAGCTAGTCAAGTAGAGGCATACTAGTGACACTACGTTTGTCTATGTATTCACAGATGTATTATGTTTCCGGTTAATATAATTCTAGCATGAATAATAAACATTTATCATGATATAAGGAAATAAATAATAACTTTATTATTGCCTCTAGGGCATATTTCCTTCAGAAGGGCCATATCTCTGGAGGTTGAGGAGCGGTTCTCAGGGACCAGCATGGAGTATTTCTTGCAGGGACGTGCCATTTTTTCTCCTCCAATACGGATCCCGAGCTAGCGAAGCTCATCATGTTTCGTTGTGCAATCCATCTTCCCACTGGTGCACGTTCATGTGTTTGTGCAGCGCCATGCGCTTCCACGAAGCCGCGCTGACAGATGCTGCACAAGTATCTCTCTGTCTAGAGGCCTCCTCCCTTTGTTGAATCTCGCTAGATGGAAGAGATTGTATGTGAGTACTAAGAAACATCGTAAAAGATGACCATACATAAGGTGAGGGCAGGGGGCAAGGCCCCCCTACCCTGGTCATTCATGGTTGGTGGAGTAAGGTATCCATTAGAACAATTTTTATTAGTGTTAGTGTTTTGCAAAACATATTTCAGTTGTTAAACACATGCTATATGTGACATACCGAAGGTTGAGAGATTATTCTGTTATAGAGATATTGAGCTAGGGCGCACGCATATGATATATTCTGTAACTTCTTTCCTAGCTTATCTCTTATCTCTTATCTCTTGTATTTCTTCCTCTACAAGTTGTATCTCAACAAACTACGCATATGCCAGGCTCGCACCGTGCCTATTTATCATGCAACACGTCGCACTAGATGGGTAAGACGTTTCCGCCAACGCACATGGTAATTAGAGCCTTCCTACTTCCCATCTAGCTCCATCGACTCCACACGTGCCAAAACCGTGTCTTCCTCCTCCAGCGCCGCCTCGTCCAATCTCAATGGGCAGGTCATGAGAAGCTTTCCCGCACGAACTACTTGCTGTGGCGCACACAGATCACACCCCAACTGCGTGGCGCCGGTGTCTTCGGCTTCATGGATGGCACATCACCAGAGCCGGCCAAGCTCCTCGCCGCCAAGGACAAGGACGGCAAGGAGACGTTCGTGCCCAACCCTCTCCACCCTATATGGGTCCGAGAGGACCAGCAAGTGCTCGGCTACCTGCTGAGCAACCTCTCCAAGGAGGTGCTGGTCACGGTGACCACAGTCACCATGGCGCATGCGCTCTGGACGACGCTGGCGGGCATGCACTCGTCACAGTCGCTGAGCCGCGTCAACAACATCCGTACCTCCCTCATGAGGGTCATCTCATGGCACATATGAAATGAACAAATGTGAGGTCTCTTATCATTCTCTCATCCTTCTAAACACCATCCCCGAAGGAATCAAGAAGAAGTGCCTATTTGGCGTCTCATGGGTGTGAGGCACTTGAGCAGTCTTATGGAAAGGACAACAAGATACCTTAAAAGATAAATAAAAAATTGTCCCTCTTGGCTTTAGTAAAGTTCAAATATCATCTCATCTCATGCTAGCTACTCGAATGAAGCGCCACAGAAGGTGCAATTGCTTAAGAATTCAACTAGTTAGCTCTACTTGTGTTAGCCAAATTCCTCTGAGCTAACTGACTCTGAATAGAGAAGAAAAAGTGCCATTGAAAAGTACAAATGGACTTGTTGAATGGCATGGTACCAAGTAGAGTTGGATCTTCATGCTCTTCAGAGTTGGATCTTCATGCTCTTCCAAGTTAATACTCTTACATATATAAAAGCAAATCCCAACCAAGGCGGAGTGGACGAAAGTTAATCCAGGCCATGGCATGTTGAAGGGCCATGACCGTGGAGGTTGAGGAGCGGTTCTCAGGAACCAGCATGGAGTATTTCTTGCAGGGACATGCCATTTTTCTCCTCCAATACAGATTCCGAGCTAGTGAAGCTCATGGTGTTTCGTCGTGCAATCCATCTTGCCGCCGGTGCACGTTCATGTTGAAGGAAATATGCCCTAGAGGCAATAATAAAGTTATTATTTATTTCCTTATTTCATGATAAATGTTTATTATTCATGCTAGAATTGTATTAACCGGAAACATAATACATGTGTGAATACATAGACAAACATAGTGTCACTAGTATGCCTCTACTTGACTAGCTTGTTGATCAAAGATCGTTGTGTTTCCTAACCATAGACATGAGTTGTCATTTGATTAACGAGATCACATCATTAGGAGAATGATGTGATTGACTTGACCCATTCCGTTAGCTTAGCAATTAATCGTTTAGTATGTTGCTATTGCTTTCTTCATGACTTATACATGTTCCTATGACTATGAGATTATGCAACTCCCGTTTACCGGAGGAACACTTTGTGTGCTACCAAACGTCACAACATAACCGGGTGATTATAAAGGTGCTCTACAGGTTTCTCCGAAGGTACTTGTTGTGTTGGCGTATTTCGAGATTAGGATTTGTCACTCCGATTGTCGGAGAGGTATCTTTGGACCCACTCGGTAATGCACATCACTATAAGCCTTGCAAGCATTGTAACTAATGAGATAGTTACATGATGATGTATTACGGAACGAGTAAAGAGACTTTCCGGTAACGAGATTGAACTAGGTATTGAGATACCGATGATCGAATCTTGGGCAAGTAACATACCGATGACAAAGGGAACAACATATGTTGTTATGCGGTTTGACCGATAAAGATCTTCGTAGAATATGTGGGAGCCAATATGAGCATCCAGGTTCCGCTATTGGTTATTGACTGGAGACGTGTCTCGGTCATGTCTACATTGTTCTCGAACCCGTAGGGTCGGCACGCTTAAAGTTTCGATGACAGTTATATTATAAGTTTATGAGTTTTGATGTACCGAAGGAGTTCGGAGTCCCGGATGAGATCGGGGACATGACGAGGAGTCTCTAAATGATCGAGACGTAAAGATCGATATATTGGACGACTATATTCGGACATCGGAAAGGTTCCGAGTGATTCGGGTATTTTTCAGAGTAGCGGAGAGTTACGGGAATTCGTATTGGGCCTTAATGGGCCATACGGGAAAGGAGAGAAAGGCCCCAAAGGGTGGCCGCTCCCCTCCCCATGGTCTAGTCCGAAATGGACTAGGGAGGGGGGCGCCCCCTTCCTTCCTTCTTCTTCTCCCTTCCCTTTCCTTCTCTCCTACTCCTAATACTTGGAAGGGCTCCTAGTTCTACTAGGAAAGGGGGAATCCTACTCCCGGTGGGAGTAGGACTCCCTTAGGGCACACCATAGAGAGGGCTGGCCCTCCCCCTCCTCCACTCCTTTATATACGGGGAGGGGGCACCCCTTGGAGACACGACAATTGATCTCTCGATCTCTTAGCCGTGTGCGGTGCCCCCCTCCACCAAAGTCCTCGATAATATTGTAGCAGTGCTTAGGCGAAGCCCTGCGACAGTACAACATCAAGATCGTCACCATGTCGTCGTGCTGACGGAACTCTTCCCCGACACCCTCCTAGATCTGAGTCCGGGGATCTCATCAAGCTGAACGTGTGCAAGAACTCGGAGGTGTCGTAGTTTCGGTGCTTGATTGGTCGGGCCGTGAAGACGTACGACTACATCAACCGCGTTGTTCTAATGCTTCTGCTTTCGGTCTACGAGGGTACGTGGGCACACTCTCCCCTCTCATTGCTATGCATCACCATGATCTTGCGTGTGCGTAGGAATTTTTTTGAAGTTACTATGTTCCCCAACAGTGGCATCCGAGCCAGGTTTTATGCGTTGATGTTATATGCACGAGTAGAACACAAGTGAGTTGTGGGCGATACAAGTCATACTGCTTACCAGCATGTCATACTTTGGTTCAGCGGTATTGTTGGATGAAGCGTCCCGGACCGACATTACGCGTACGCTTACGCGAGACTGGTTTTACCGCCGTGCTTTGCACACAGGTGACTAGCGGGTGTGAGTTTCTCCAACTTTAGTTGAACCGAGTGTGGCTATGCCCAGTCCTTGAGAAGGTTAAAACAACACTAACTTGACGAACTATCGTTGTGGTTTTGATGCGTAGGTAAGAATGGTTCTTATCGTCGAATTATCACGTCACATGTCCTTTTGAAAGGACTTAGTCGTGGAGCCATCACTACAGGTTAGCTTGAAGGGGTTAAACCGGACAAGGGACACGAGAGTTATACTAGTTCGGCCCCTTCGATGAAGGTAAAAGCCTACGTCTAGTTGTGATGGGATTGATTGGATTTCGAGGATCAGGGAGCGGAATACGCTTGCCTGAGTCTCGAGTTGTTTTTTTTCCGTCCCTGAACCGCCACCGGGTCGTCCCCTTATATACACGGGTTGACGCCCAGCCGGTTTACAGAGTCCCGAGGCCGACTCATACAAGTGTTCGGCTCGGTCTCTCCTTTTCTTATCTTACAATACAAGCTATATGTCTATGGCGGTTTACCACTATGGGTCCTAATCCGCCTTTGGGCTCCGGGCCTCTAAGCTTCATAGTAAAGCGCCATCTTCTGAGTCTTCGTGGGCTTGAATATGGTTGAGCGTGAACCGGCCCCTCCTGGGCGGTTTACACTCAGTAGTTATATCCCCAACATTAGGCCCCAGATTGATTTGAACCTGTTCATGTTAATCTTCAATACTTAGAATAATCCTATGAATGCCTTCCTTCATTTCTCATAAACCGCCACGATGCCTTCTTTTGTTAAACCGCCGTGACGTCATCCTATGGATACAGCAACGGATCATCATGACGTCATTTCTGTAAAAAATGAATAAAAAGATTCCCTTTATTTAATGTCATCCGGAAACCGAGGCGACAGCTGCGCCACTTTCTGCATTGGACTCCTCGATTCTCGCACCTGTCACTCATCCCTTGCCCTGTTATAAATAGGCCCGACGGGCACTTTCATTTTCTCCCCCTTGCTTCTCTTCTTCTTCCTCGCGACCGAAAGAAGCCCCCAGCGCCGCCGTCGTCGATCTTCGACTCTGCACCGACCAAGGCCGCTTCATCACCCTGTTTGTTCCAGAGACCCTGCCGCGTTCTTCCGCCGTTGTGTGGCCCTGGTGAGCTCTCTTCCGCGTAACCCTAGATCTTCATTAGGGTTTCCAGTTCATCCATGTTCATCGCCGTTCATCAGTTCTCTTGTGTTCCTTCTTCTAGTCTTCCTATTGAGTATATATGTGTGCGCCTGACTGCTTTGAACTGCGGCTAGATCCATGTTGTTAGTTCACCGCACCGTAACATCTTACTGCATCTGCATAGACTCCGTCTGGTTCGTCTCTGTTCCTATTTAGCGCCATTGTAGGGCTCAGAAACATTTCCTTTAGTTACCCACGGTAGATCCAAAATCACACTGCCATATTATGAAACCTGTTTTTGTAACACTTAGCAGAAATTTCAAATTCTGGCTATCCTGCCTATAGGCGGTTTAACTCCTTAAAAGTCAATCCGCCATATAACATTAGCCCTCTCTTAAACCACCAACTGAACTGGCACAGTATCCTTCTCTGGTTTAACACTGAATTAGACGCCTTAAATCGGAAACTTTTCATTTGCAGTTCCTCTTTCCGGAATGTCGAAGCAATTTTCTGCCTGCAATTGGGTTCCCTCCCGGATCACGGAGACACAGATCAACGGTTACGTCACCACCGGTGCCTTAGCTTCGAAGAATACTCTCCATTGGCGAGTTCCGGGACCGGAATGCCCACCTGAACCTCAAGAGGGAGAAGTAATTGTGTTTATGCAACATTTAGACCGGGGATTTAGTCCGCCCGGATCAAAAATTTCCGGGATGTCCTTGCTAGCTTCCAGCTTCATCCGCAAGATATTGGTCCGAATTCTGTATCAAATATATGCAACTTTCAAGTTTTCTGTGAAGTTTATCTTCAAGAAGAGCCAACCGTGGAATTGTTCCGGGATTTCTTTCATCTAAACCGCCGCACAGAATTCTCAGACGGCCCCAACACAGAGCTTGGTGGCGTATCAATTCAAAAAAGGCAAGAAGTTGATTTCCCTCATGCCAAACACCATAGCCATCCCAAAGATTGGAACCAGACCTGGTTTTACTGCCGGAATACTGCCCCTGATGGAGAAAATCCCTTGCCGGGCTACCGCCCTCACCGGCTTAGCAATGGCCACCCAATGCCTCCGCGTCTAACTGCCGCGGAACGGAAGAATTTTGCTCCTCAACTCGCCAAGCTCCGGGCTCTAATGGCCAATGGTTTAACTGGCATTGATCTTGTCCGCTGCTGGGTTTCATGGGGCATTCTACCCTTAAGTTGCCGCCCCGGATTGATGCATGAGTATACCGGAAGTGCAAAAGATCCTCAACGTCATCATGAAATAATAATGACCGAACTTGAAATCATTGAATGTGTCAAGCAGATGCTTGATGAACCGGTCTCTGCATGCAGCCAAACCGGTTTGGCTCCGTTTTGTGTTTCCAACAAACCGCCAGCAGTAAGTTCATGTACATATCTTACTGGCTTCCGTATTGACTGTTTACTAACCTTTCTTTACCTTTATCTCAGGCTGACAGCTCTTTCTGGAAACGTAACAAACCGGCCCGTGCCCCTCGTGTAAAAACCAAGGTCACCAAGAAGGCCGGCAAGAAGAAAGCCACCGAATCTTGTGATCCACCGGAGGAGGAAGAATCAGACGCAGAGGTAGAACTTGATTCACTTGGCACCCTTTTCGTACATCTTATTGACAATGATCCTCTTCAGGATGAAACTGAGGCCAGCCATGCAGATCATATTGAGGTAATTCTTCTTTCTTCCGACTCAGAGCCTGTGCCGGCTCAAAGAGTTCGCCGTGCAGTCCGGAAAGTAAAACAATCTCACCCCCTTGCTCATCTGGATCCAAAATTTTCTTTGAAGAAACGACAAGCAGAAGAACGTCGCACAACCCGGCATAGTGGTCAACAAATTACCTCATCCGGTTTAGCTGATACGCCCCCCCCGGAAACGCCGTCCAGAGGTGACTTGCTCTCCTGAAAAACAATACCCCTTAAAGGTTTCTTCCGATGCCCTCTCAATCCGTCTGACCCGAATTACCAGGCCTCTTCCAGTTCGTCTGGCGGTTCGTCGACCACCCAATTGCCTCCTCTCAAAGTTGTCGCCGGGTAAGTGTTACCTGTTTTGTAACTTTACTTTGTCGGTTTACCATACTCTAACCTTTTATGTTATAGCGCCAAAGCTCGATTAAGCAAGAAAGCCAAGACCAGCGACCCTACTGTTGGAGTTGATCTGGAAAAGACACCCGAACATCAAGAGGTTGCTATGGACAGTTCTGCTGGGCCTAATCAAGATGGCAATGCTAAACCGCCAGAAGCTGAACCAACCGCAGAAGCTGATACTTCAAATCCTCCTGCTCCTCCAAGCCCGACAATGGAACAGCAGGACTCAATTGCCGATCCGCCACATTCAGCTGACAAACCGCCAAGTCCTGTTCAACATATTGATTCCTCTAGCCCGGCCAAGGATGATGACGTTATTGTTACAGGCACTGCATACAACGCCCCTGGAAATCCGGTTGCTCTATCCAAAGCATACTGCTAAGGATGAATCTACTGCCATGAACAAAGGAAAGGGTACAACTGATCTGTCTGCTTATACCGATTTCTCCGCTCAAGATCTTCATTCCGGCTTTCTGAACCGGCTGTACACAAGCCGTGATTTTGAAGCCGGTTTAGTGAATCTGATGAAAGAGCGCTATGAGGTAAACATTGCACTTTTAAAAACTCTGCCCCTTTATTGCATTGTAGCCCCCAAGGGCCGGTTTGTCCTGAGAAAGTCAAACCGGTACTTTGTATACTTCATGCTGTAACTTGTGAACTATTCTTTGGCTGATCAAACATACATTAGCCCCCAAGTGCCATGATTAAAACTTGTATTAATCTTTGGGACTTTGAAATATCCGTATAAAAAATGATCCGCATTAGCCCCCAAGTGCCGAGTGTATAACTGGTTATATGCTTGGGACTTTGAATAAAAATATTAACATGCTTTCTTACTGTTGCAGAGTGAAATAAATCACCAAACCTCCCAAATTGCTGATCTTCGAGCAAATCTTGAGACTCAACAAGCAGAAACCATCAAAGCCAAGGATGAGCTGAAAACCGCCTTGACCACCATGGAGCAGCTTAAGGCATGGTTCAAATCTGAGCAGGCCAACTGGGACACCGAGAAAACCGGTCTGATGAAGCGAGCAGAAACTGCTGAAGCGGCTCTTAAACCGGCGGCAGAAGAATTATCTGGGCTAAAGCACCAAATCAACGCCATGACCTCCGCCATATTTGGTAAGTAGTGATTGCCAAAAGTTGTATCCCTTTGAAAATTTCATCGGTTTAACATGTATTTCTTGAACCGATATAGGAAGTCGCATCGCTCACCTAGGTTCTGACATGCGGAAGAAGCTTAAAGCGGCATATACACTGATTGAACAGCTGTATACCGGCGCTCAACGGGTTATATGCGCAGCTTCATATGATAACGCGGCACCAACACTTATCAAGGATACGCTGGATCGTCTCTCAATGACACCAGCGCAAATAGAAGAGCTGAAGCGATCCGCTGCTCGGGCGGGCGCTTTGCTGGCGCTGACTCGAGCCAAGGCATGGATAGCTGATCTTGACCTGGCGGATATATCCAAAGGCTTCCCTAGTGCCCAAGAAAATGGAGAAGAGTTTGACAATGACGCCCTGAAATGGGTAACAAGGAAGATGCGTCCTTTGGCGAGTCAACTAGCAGAAGAAGCGAACCTGACGGTTCACCAATCGTTCTATGATGCAGACAACAAACGGGTTGAAGCCGTGATTCCTGAAGTGCAGAGCCTCATTCCACCAATCCGTAAGCATACTTACGCTCCTGACGTTGATCCAGCTGAGCTTGTAAGTGAAGAGGCTGTCTTTCAGGCTTTAACCCGGATTGATTGGACCACCAACGACTTCCAGCCCTTGGATGAGGAGGTTGAACCGACGCAAGATGATCCGTCTACCTCGCATCAACCCAGTGATGAAGCTTAATCCGTCAAGGAAATTGATATATCAGGAATGATCCATGAATATTTCCATATTTTGGGCCTTGGAGCGTCGTGTAATAGGATAGCAAAAAACTTATGCTGATCTGCTGCCATCGCGCAAGAGATATTTTACATGAACTCGCCATATCAATGTCAATTTTTATTCCAAGTATCATAATATGCAATTCCGGTAGTATAATATCCCTGGCTAGTTGGTGGGCCAACTTGAAGTATGATAAGGGTAAAAAACCCAAATCTGATTTATTTGTATCTCCATCATTTTCTGATGTCGTAGATTAAGCCACGCCGGGTGATGATTGACACCAGGTGATCCGGGCTGTTGATTGGAAATCAACGCCAAGCCGGGTTATGAAAACTCCGGTTTAAGATAAAGGTCTGTCAACGCAAAATTGCAAACCAAGCTGGGCTAAGAAATGCCAGGCTGAGAAGATGTTTGAACAAGCCAAAAGGAAAACGATTAAAATTAGCGAAAGTTCAAAATGAAAAACCATGTAGTCGAGGCTTTTTGGGGGCTGCCAGGCCCAAATGCGAGGCTTTTTGTGGGCTGCCAGGCCACTGAGTTGAACCATTTAACAAAGCCTTTTAAGATAGACCTCCAACTAGCCAATCACCGTTTGAACTTTGACAAGTGCAGGGTCTCAAGGAGAGTAACTGTCAAACGTTCGGAGGGCCGTGCCAGGATGACCTGGATAGGAGTGTGTTACTTGATGAAGGCAGGTTAACCCGGGGTTTTAGGTAAATATACTCTTCCAAGCCGTGGGTCGATACCCAGCTACAAGGGTCCATTCAAACTTCTTGGTATTGGACCAAGGAGCCCCCAAGTAACGTGATGAGCGGTGCTCATTAGGTGCCTATGTTTGAGTTGTGCATAGCATCGAAACTCTCTTTGGCCCTTTGGGTGTGAAGCTCCCAAGCTTTGTGGCGTGATAGCCGGTTTAAGGGATAGTACTCCGCTTTGTTATCTGAAGCCCCCATGTAACTCAAAGAATGTTTGAGAAAAAACAGCAGAGGCCCCGCTTTGAAGCAAGGATGCTGATTTATTTATTGATGATAATATATACATTGTCAAAATATGTACATAAAAGAGAGCCCATGGCTCAAGTGTAATAAGGCCGAAGGAGAGCTATGTTCCAGGGCCGCCGGGTCTCTTCCTCAGATTTGCGTGAGTCATCTCGAACGTCAATGAGGTAGTATGATCCGTTGTGAAGATTCTTACTGACCACAAAGGGTCCTTCCCAAGGCGGGGATAACTTGTGTATACCGGTCTGATCCTGGATAAGCCGGAGCACCAAGTCACCTTCTTGAAAGGCTCTTGTCCTAACCCGACGGCTGTGATAACGCCGCAGGTCTTGTTGATAAACCGCCGAGCGTGCCAAAGCCATATCCCGCTTCTCATCTAGCAAATCCAGTGCCTCTTGGCGGGCTTGCTCGTTGTCCGCTTCAACATAATTAGCAACCCGGGGGGAATCATGACGTATATCACTTGGGAGAACCGCCTCTGCCCCGTAGACCATGAAAAAAGGCGTATATCCTGTTGATCGATTGGGGGTGGTGTTGATGCTCCACAACACAGAAGGTAATTCTTCCACCCAACAACCCGGCGTTCGTTTCAAGGGAATCATGAGCCGGGGTTTAAGACCCTTTAAAATTTCTTGATTAGCTCGCTCTGCTTGACCGTTGGATTGAGGGTGCGCCACAGATGCTAGGTCAAGCCGGATATGCTCTCTTTGACAGAAATCCTCCATCTCGCCTTTGGAGAGGTTAGTACCATTATCCGTGATGATGCTGTGTGGATAACCAAAACGGAAAATAATCTTTTTGAGGAATTGAACCGCCGTTGCTGCATCACAATTGCTAACAGGCTCCGCTTCAACCCACTTAGTGAATTTATCAACCGCCACCAATAGGTGGGTTTTTTTGTCTCGGGAACGCTTAAAAGGCCCCACCATATCAAGCCCCCAAGTAGCAAAAGGCCAAGTGATGGGAATCATCCGTAGCTCCTGAGCCGGAACATGAGCTCTGCGGGAAATTTTTTGACAAGCATCACATCGCTTTACCAGATCCTCTGCATCAGCATGAGCTGTCAACCAGTAAAACCCGTGACGAAAAGCCTTTGCAACCAAGGACTTTGAACCGGCATGATGACCACAATCCCCTTCATGAATTTCCCGGAGGATCGCTTTGCCTTCTTCCGGAGAAACACAACGTTGAAATACACCGGAAACACTACAACGGTGCAACTCGCCATTGTGAATAACCATGGACTTAGAACGCCGAACTATCTGTCGGGCTAAGACTTGATCATCTGGTAGCTCACCCCGGCTCATATACGCCAGATACGGAACCGTCCAATCCGGCACGACGTGTAAAGCGGCCACCAGCTGCGCCTCCGGATCAGGAACAGCCAGATCCTCTTCTGTAGGTAATTTAACAGACGGGTTATGCAAGATATCCAGAAAGGTGTTAGGAGGTACCGGTTTACGCTGAGATCCAAGTCGACTCAAAGCGTCTGCTGCTTCGTTCTTGCGCCGATCAATATGCTCAACCTGGTAACCTTTGAAGTGACCCGCCACAATATCTACCTCACGCCTGTAAGCCGCCATGAGTGGATCCTTAGAACCCCAAGTACCAGAAACTTGCTGAGCCACCAGATCAGAATCACCGAAGCAACGAACTCGAGTTAAGTTCATCTCTTTAGCCACACGGAGACCATGAAGCAGAGCTTCATATTCAGCTGCATTGTTAGTACAAGGAAACATCAAGCGGAGGACGTAGCGAATTTTATCACCTCGGGGGGAAGTAATAACGACTCCAGCCCCCGAGCCTTCCAACTGCCTTGACCCATCAAAATGAATAGTCCAGTACGTATTATCCGGCTTTTCTTCCGGTGCTTGTAACTCGGTCCAATCATTGATAAAATCCACAAGAGCCTGAGACTTGATGGCTGTACGAGGCACATACTTCAAACCATGTGGACCAAGCTCAATTGCCCACTTTGCAACCCGGCCAGTTGCTTCTCTGTTCTGGATGATATCGCCCAAGGGAGCCGAACTAACCACTGTGATGGGGTGACCTTGAAAATATTGCTTGAGTTTTCGACTGGCCATAAAAACCCCATACACCAATTTTTGCCAATGTGGATAGCGTTGCTTTGACTCAATCAGAGCTTCACTGATGTAGTATACTGGTCGTTGAACCGGAAATTCCTTCCCGGCCTCTTTACGCTCTACAACGATAGCCACACTGACCGCTCGGGCATTAGCAGCCACATATAACAGTAAGGGCTCGTGATCAACTGGGGCTGCCAGAACGGGCGGTTCGACCAATTGCCGTTTTAACTCCTCAAAAGCCGCATTGGCTGCATCACTCCAGACGAAATTATCCGCCTTCTTCAACATCTGATACAAGGGAATAGCCTTCTCACCCAAACGACTGATAAACCGGCTGAGAGCTGCAATCCGGCCTGCGAGACGCTGAACGTCATTGATGCATGTCGGTTTAGCCAAGGATACGATTGCCTTGATCTTTTCCGGATTAGCCTCAATGCCCCTGTTAGATACAAGAAAACCTAGCAGCTTGCCCGCCGGTACACCAAAGACACACTTATCCGGGTTGAGCATCATTTTGTAAACCCGGAGGTTGTCAAACGTCTCCTTGAGATCAGCTATCAATGTCTCCTTTTCCCTGGATTTCACCACAATGTCATCCACGTAGGCATGAACATTACGCCCAATCTGTGTGTGAAGACAATTTTGCACACAACGCTGATAAGTTGCCTGAGCACTCTTGAGCCCAAAGGGCATAGAAACGTAGCAGAAGGCTCCAAAGGGAGTGATGAAGGCTGTTTTCTCCTGGTCCTTAACCGCCATTTTGATCTGATGGTACCCTGAGTAAGCATCCAAAAAACTCAGGCGCTCACAACCCGCCGTCGCATCAATGATCTGATCAATACGCGGGAGAGCAAAAGGATCAGCTGGGCAAGCTTTATTTAAGTCAGTGTAATCCACACACATGCGCCAAGTCCCGTTTTTCTTAAGAACCAGCACCGGATTAGCCAACCATTCAGGATGAAACACTTCAACGATAAAACCAGCAGCCAACAGCCGGGCTACCTCCTCCCCAATCGCCTTGCGTCTCTCTTCATTAAAGCGACGAAGGAATTGCCTGACCGGTTTAAACTTCGGATCGATATTAAGGGTGTGCTCAGCAAGTTCCCTCGGTACACCTGGCATGTCAGAAGGCTTCCATGCAAAGATGTCCCGGTTCTCACGGATGAACTCGATGAGCGCGCTTTCCTATTTTGGATCCAGATTGGTGCTGATGCTGAACTGCTTGGACGAATCTCCAGGTACAAAGTCAACAAGTTTGGTCTCATCCGCCGGTTTGAAGTGCAGGGTTGGGTCATGCTCAGTGGTAGGCTTCTTCAGAGGGGTCATATCTGCCGGATCAACATTCTCCTTGTAAAACTTTAACTCCTCTGTAGCACAAACCGACTCAGCGTAAGCCGCATCACTCTCTTCGCAATCCAAAGCGATTTTCCGATTTCCATGAACCGTGATGGTTCCTTTGTGACCCGGCATCTTGAGCTGCAGGTAAATATAACAAGGCCTCGCCATGAATTTTGCATAAGCCGGTCGCCCAAACAGCGCGTGATACGGGCTCTGGATTCTCACCACCTCGAAAGTCAATGTCTCAGACCGGGAATCATGCTCATCCCCGAACACAACTTCCAAAGCGATCTTGCCCACTGGATACGCCGATTTTCCTGGTACTACACCATGAAAAACAGTACTGGACGGTTTAAGATTCTTATCTGTCAGCCCCATGCGGCGGAATGTCTCATAATACAGAATATTAATACTGCTTCCTCCATCCATAAGTACTTTGGTGAATTTGTAACCTCCCACCTGAGGTGCCACCACCAGAGCTAGCTGACCCGGATTGTCAACCCGGGGCGGATGATCCTCCCTACTCCACACGATGGGCTGCTCCGACCAGCGCAGATAGCGTGGAACTGCCGGTTCAACCGCATTAACTGCCCTCTTCTGCAGCTTCAGATCTCGTTTGCACAGACTAGTGGTGAACACATGATATTGTCCACCATTCAGCTGTTTCGGATTACTCTGGTAACCTGACTGCTGTTGATTCCCCTGATTACCCTGCTGGTTATTACCGCTATGGTTGTTCTGGTTATTCTGATTGTTCTGAAATCCAGAACCTGAACCGCCGCCACTATGAAAACCTGGACCTGAACCGCCCGATGGGCCCTGATCATATCGGAAGAGATCAGAGTTTTTGAACTGCCTCATAATGTTGCAATCCTTCCAGAGATGAGTTGCGGGGACCTCCTTGGTTCCATGCTTTGGACAGGGCTGATTCATCAAGCGCTCCAGATTCATCGCTCCACCGCGCTGGGGCGGTTTACCCTTACGACGCTGCACGTTAGCATTAGCCACAAAATCTGAACCCGCCTTACGCTTACCATTATTCCCATGGCCTCCCTGGTTGTGCTGCTGTTCCTTTGCACCACCATTCCTCTTTCCCTTCTCCGGCTTCTCATTATCAGAATCGGGATCCTTGGTATTATCAGAATCGGCATATTTTACCAAGGCTGCCATGAGGGTTCCCAGGTCATTGCAATGGCGTTTGATTCGTCCCAATTTTTCCTTCAGCGACTTAAACCGGCAATTACGTTCCAGCGTGATAATTGCTTGGCCGGCGTTAATCCGGTCGGCCGAGTGCAAAACTTCTGAGACTCGGCGCACCCAATGAGTTGTGGACTCGTTCTCGCCCTGAACACAAGCATCCAGATCTACAATGGACATGGGTTGTTTGCACGTATCCTTAAAGTTGGCTATAAACCGGGCCTTCAACTGATCCCATGACTCGATGGAATTAGCTGGCAGATTTTTCAGCCAGGTCCGGGCTGTTCCTTCTAACATCATCGTGAAGTACTTTGCGCAAGCCGCCTCATCTACATCCAGCATCTCCATTGCCATCTCATAAGTCTCGACCCACGCCTCCGGTGGCTGATCCGCCGTGTAGTTAGGCACCTTGCGTGGACCCTTGAAATCTTTGGGCAGACGCACGTTTCGGAGAGCCGGAATAAGGCACGACACTCCCCAGGAACTGAAAGCAAGCCCGGTGCCTCTATCAACTGATACTGTTGGCTGAACCGGGGCGGGTTGATGACGACCTAAAGCACCATGCCTTCGTGCCCTATCATGATCCACTACTTCCTGAGCGTTGCGACACCGTGCGCTGCTAGATACTTTCGGTTCGTCCATCCGCCTGCTATAACTTGGGCTCGGACGAGGAGTTGAATGAATTCTATCCCGGCTGTACAAATAAGCCTGCTGTTGCATCACGGTGGTTTGAAGGAGATCTCTTGCTCGCCATGTCTCGACTGCCTCTATCGAATTTCCTTCCATCGGGATGGCGGCCAGGCATGAGGCCGGAGCAATCATGTTATCCAGGGGGCTCGAAAAGTGACCCGGCGGTGCAGGCACATACTATGGTGGGTTTACCGTCCGTCGGGGTAGCTCCATTGCTTGCGGCTGATCCGGGGCGACCCTAGGCGCTTCAGCTCGGTTTACAGCTGACGGACTGCTCGGCCCAGCGCCTGGCGTCTGAAAAAGATTTACCCCTTCGTAAACCGGCGGCAATCGTGACCGATATTTTCTTCGCATCACATCCTCTATCGCAGTCCGATCTAACATGAGCCGGTAATTCTGTGCTTGTTTCTGCTGTGATTGAGCATTCAAAGCGGCCTGTTCCTCCGCCATCCTGATGTCCTCAGCCACCAGGTCCTCCTTAGCCTGCGCAATTTGCTCCTTCAATCTTGCAACCTCTGCCTCGTGCTGATTCCGCGTGTCCGGGGTAACTGTCGCGGTTAACAAGGTCGCCCAAGCATCCATTAAACCGGCGAGAACCTGCGCCGGCCGACGCACCGAGGTACCTGCCACAGCCGCAGATCCGATATCCATTGCCGCGGTAGAAGAAGACTGTAATACGGGCTGTGTGCCGGCCATGTAAATAGCAACCCGGCTCGGCGCTTCAAGGAAATCCGAAATACTGTTGCCATCGGAATACCCCTTAGGCATGCCGTCATGGATCTGGTACAAGGACTCAGTCTCACCAGTGGATGATTCACCGTCGGAATACACCATTGTTTCGTCCTCAGACACCGGTTCAGATCCGATCCCGTGGACACATCCTACGAACGCATGCTTCACGGCGGGCGTACCCCGGGCTGGACTCGCACGCTGAGCCGTCTCGACGAGGTCGGTGCAGATGTCCGGCTCAGGGCCCGGTTCGCCAATCTTGCCAATGAAGACATGAATTCCGCCGAAGGGGACCCGGTATCCGTACTCAATTGAACCGGCCTCGGGGCCCCATCCTTTGTCGTCGATGTAGAGCTTGTCGCGATGACTTTTGGTCATCCGGCCGATCACGTACCCCTTGAGTCCTTCAGAGCAGCCCTTCAAGAACTCGACACCATCGTGCGATAGCCCCACGGTGGGCGCCAACTGTCGTCGAATTATCACGTCAGATGTCCTTGTGAAAGGACTTAGTCGTGGAGCCATCGCTACAGGTTAGCTTGAAGGGGTTAAACCGGACAAGGGACACGAGAGTTATACTAGTTCGGCCCCTTCGATGAAGGTAAAAGCCTACGTCTAGTTGTGATGGGATTGATTGGGTTTCGATGATCAGGGAGCGGAATACGCTTGCCTGAGTCTCGAGTTGTTGTTTTTTCCGTCCCTGAACCGCCACCGGGTCGTCCCCTTATATACACGGGTTGACGCCCAGCCGGTTTACAGAGTCCCAAGGCCGACTCATACAAGTGTTCAGCTCGGTCTCTCCTTTTCTTATCTTACAATACAAGCTATATGTCTATGGCGGTTTACCACTATGGGCCCTAATCCGTCTTTGGGCTCTGGGCCTCTAAGCTTCATAGTAAAGCGCCATCTTCTGAGTCTTCGTGGGCTTCAATATGGTTGAGCGTGAACCGGCCCCTCCTGGGCGGTTTACACTCAGTAGTTATATCCCCAACAGTTCTTGCTCAGCCCGTAGCAGCCACGTAAAACTTGCAACAACAAAGTAGAGGACGTCTAACTTGTTTTGCAGGGCATGTTGTGATGTGATATGGTCATGACGTGATGAGATATAAGTTGTTGTATGAGATGATCATGTTTTGTTGAAGTTATTGGCAACTGGCAGAAGCCTTATGGTTGTCTCTTTACTGCATAAGATGCAAGCGCCAAATAATTGCTTTACTTTATCGCTATGCGATAGCAATAGTTGCAAGAGCAATAGTTGGCGAGACGACAATGTGATGACACATTGATATAGATCAAGATGATGGAGATCATGGTGTCATGCCGGTGACGATGGAGATCATGACGATGCTTTGGAGATGGAGATCAAAGGCACAAGATGATGATGGCCATATCATGTCACATATCTTTTGATTGCATATGATGTTTATCTTTTATACATTTAATTTTGTTTTGATTGATGGTAGCATCATAAGATGATCTCTCACTAAATTTCAAGATAAAAGTGTTCTCCATGAGTATGCACCGTTGCTAAAGTTCGTCGTGCCCAGACACCACGTGATGATCGGGTGTGATAAGCTCTACGTCCATCTACAACGGGTGCAAGCCAATTTTGCACACGCAGAATACTCAGGTTAAACTTGACAAGCCTAGCATATGCAGATATGGCCTCGGAACACTGAGACCGAAAGGTCGAGCGTGAATCATATAGTAGATATGACCAACATAGTGATGTTCACCATTGAAAACTACTCCATTTCACGTGATGATCAGTTATGGTTTAGTTGATTTGGATCACGTGATCACTTAGATGATTAGAGAGATGTCTATCTAAGTGGGAGCTCTTAAGTAATATGATTAATTGAACTTAAATTTATCATGAACTTAGTCCTGGTAGTATTTTGCAAATTATGTTGTAGATCAATAGCTCGCGTTGTTGCTTTCATATGTTTATTTTTATGTTCCTAGAGAAAACTGTGTTGAAAGATGTTAGTAGCAATCATGCGGATTGGATCCGTGATTTGAGGATTGTCCTCATTGCTGCACAGAAGAATTATGTCCTTGATGCACCGCTAGGTGACAGACCTATTGTAGGAGGAAATGCAGACGTTATGAACGTTTGGCTAGCTCAATATGATGACTACTTGATAGTTTAGTGCACCATGTTTTACGGCTTAGAACCAGGACTTCAATGACGTTTTGAACGTCATGGACCATATGAGATGATCCAGGAGTTGAAGTTAATATTTCAAGCAAATACCCGAGTTGAGAGATATGAAGTCTCCAACAAGTTCTATAGCTAAAAGATGGAGGAGAATTGCTCAACTAGTGAGCATGTGCTCAGATTGTCTGGGTACTACAATCACTTGAATCAAGTGGGAGTTAATCTTCTAGATAAGATAGTGATTTACAGAGTTCTCTAGTCACCATCACCAAGTTACTAGAACTTCATGATGAACTATAGTATGCAAGGGATGACGAAAACGATTCCCGAGCTCTTCGTGATGTTGAAATCGATGAAGGTAGAAATCAAGAAAGAGCATCAAGTGTTGATGATTGACAAGACCACTAGTTTCAAGAAAAAGGCAAAGGGAAAGAAAGGGAACTTCAAGTAGAATGACAAGCAAGTTGTCACTCTTGCGAAGAAGCTCAAAGCTGGACCAAAGCCTGAAACTGAGTGCTTACACTTCAAAGGAAATGGTCACTGGAAGCGGAAATGCCCTGAATATTTGGTGGATAAGAAGGATGGCAAAGTGAACAAGGGTATATTTGATATACAGGTGTTTGATGTGTGCCTTACTAGTGTTTATAGTAGCCCCTGAGTATTTGATACTTGTTCGGTTGCTAAGATTAGTAACTCGAAACAGGAGTTACATAATAAACAGAGACTAGGTGAGGGGAAGTGACGATGAGTGTTGGAAATAGTTCCAAGATTGACATGATCATCATCACACAATCCCTATATTTTCGAGATTAGTGTTAAACCTAAATAAATGTTATTTAGCGTTTGCGTTGAGCATGAATATGATTTGATCATGTTTATTGCGAAACAGTTATTCAATTGAAGTTAAAGAATAATTGTTATTCTATTTACATGAATAAGACCTTCGATGGTTATACACCCATTGAAAATAGTTTGTTGGATCTCGATCGTAGTGATACACATATTCATAATATTGATGCCAAAAGATGCAAAGTTAATAATGATAGTGCAACTTATTTGTGGCACTGCCGTTTGGGTCATATCGGTGTAAAGCGCATGAAGAAACTCCATAAATATGGATTTTCGGAATCACTTGGTTATGAATCATTTGATGCTTGCGAACCGTGCCTTTTGGGCAAGATGACTAAAACTTCGTTCTCCGGAACAATGGAACAAGCTACTGACTTATTGGAAATAATACATACCGATGTATGCGATCCAATGAGTGTTGATGCTCGTGGCAAGTATCGTTATTTTCTGACCTTCAGAGGATGATTTGAGCAGATATTGGTATATCTACTTGATGAAACATAAGTCTGAAATAGTTGAAAGGTTCAAAGAATTTCAGAGTGAAGTGGAAAAATCATCGTAACAAGAAAATAAAGTTTCTGCAATCTGATCGCGGAGACGATTTTTTGAGTTACGAGTTTGGTCTTCAATTAAAACAATGTGGAATAGTTTCACAACTCATGCCACCTGGAACACCATAGTGTAACGGTGTGTCCAAACGTCATAACCGCACTTTATTTGATATGGTGCGATCAATGATGTCTCTTACCGATTCACCAATATCATTTTAGGGTTATGCATTAGAGACAACTGCATTCACTTTAAATAGGGCATTATCAATATCCGTTGAGACGACGCCTTATGAACTGTGGTTTGGCAAGAAACCAAAGTTTTTGTTTCTTCAAGTTTGGAGTTGCGATGCTTATGCGAAAAAAGGTTTCAACCTGATAAGCTCGAACCCAAATCGGAGAAGTGCGTCTTCATAGAATACCCAAAGGAAACTGTTGGGTACACCTTCTATCACAGATCCGAAGGCAAAACATTCATTGCTAAGAATGGATCCTTTCTAGAGAAGGAGTTTCTCTCGAAAGAAGTGAGTGGGAGGAAAGTAGATCTTGATAAGGTAATTTGTACCTTCTCCCAAATCGGAAAGTAGTTCATCACAGAAATCAGTTCCAGTGATTCCTACACCAATTAGTGAGGAAGCTAATGATGATGATCATGAAACTTCAGATTAAGTTACTACAAAACCTCGCAGGTCTTCCAAAGTATAGTCCGCACCAGAGTGGTACGGTAATCCTGTTCTGGAAGTCATGTTACTAGACCATGATGAACCTACGAACTATGAGGAAGTGAAGATGAGCCCAGATTCCACAAAATGGCTTGAGGCCATGAAAACTGAGATAGGATCCATGTATGAGAACAAAGTGTGGACTTTGGTGGAGTTGCCCGATGATCGGCAAGCCATATTGTATAAATGGATCTTCAAGAGGAAGACAGACGCTGATAGTAGTGTTACTATCTACAAAGCTTGACTTGTCGCAAAAAGGTTTTTGACAAGTTCAAGGTGTTGACTACAATGAGATTTTCTCAACTGTAGCGATGCTTAAGTCTGTCCGAATCATGTTAGCAATTGCCACGTTTTATGAAAATCTGGCAAGTGGATGTCAAAACTGCATTCCTTAATGGTTTTCTTAAAGAAGAGTTGTATATGATGCAACCAGAAGGTTTTGTCAATCCTAAAGGTGCTAACAAAATGTGCAAGCTCCAGCGATCCATCTATGGACTGGTGCAAGCATCTCAGAGTTGGAATATACGCTTTGATAAGTTGATCAAAGCATATAGTTTTATACGGACTTGAAGTGAAGCCTGTATTTACAATAAAGTGAGTGGGAGCACTACAACCTTTCTGATAAGTATATGTGAGTGACATATTGTTGATCAGAAATGATGTAGAATTTTTCTCGAAAGCATAAAGAAGTGTTTGAAAGGAGTTCTTTAAAAGAAAAATCTCAGTAAAGCTACTTACATATTGAGCATCAAGATCTGTTGAGATAGATCAAGACGCTTGATAAGATTTTCAATGAGTACATACCTTGACAAGATTTTGAAGTAGTTCAAAATGGAACAGTCAAAGAAAGAGTTCTTGCCTGTGTTGCAAAGGTGTGAAATTGCGTAAGACTCAAATCCCGACCACGGCAGAAAATAGAAAGAGAATAAAAGTCATTCCCTATGCCTCAGTCATAGGTTCTATAAAAGTATGCCATGCTATGGACCAGACCTATTGTTTACTCTGCCCTGGTTTGGCAAGGGAGTACAATAGTGATCTAGGAGTAGATCACTGGACATTGGTCAAGAATATCCTTAGTGAGGACTAAGGAAACATTTCTCGATTATGGAGGTGATAAAAGAGCCCGTCGTAAAGAGTTACATCAGTGCAAGCTTTCACACCGATCCATATGACTTTAAGTCTCAATCTAGATACATATTGAAAGTGGGAGCAATTAGCTAGAGTAGCTCCGTGCAGATCATTGTAGACATAGAATATTTGCAAAATACATACGGCTCTGAATGTGACAGACCCGTTGACTAAGATTCTCTCACGAGCAAACCATGATCACACCTTAGTACTCTTTGGGTGTTAATCACATAGCGATGTGAACTAGATTATTGACTCTAGTAAACCTTTGGGTGTTGGTCACATGACGATGTGAACTATGGGTGTTAATCATATACAGATATGAATATTGGTGTTAAATCACATGGCGATGTGAACTAGATTATTGACTCTAGTGCAAGTGGGAGACTGAAGGAAATATGCCCTAGAGGCAATAATAAAGTTATTATTTATTTCCTTATTTCATGATAAATGTTTATTATTCATGCTAGAATTGTATTAACTGAAAACATAATAGATGTGTGAATACATAGACAAACATAGTGTCACTAGTATGCCTCTACTTGACTAGCTTGTTGATCAAAGATCGTTGTGTTTCCTAACCATAGACATGAGTTGTCATTTCATTAACGAGATCACATCATTAGGAGAATGATGTGATTGACTTGACCCATTCCGTTAGCTTAGCACTTGATCGTTCAGTATGTTGCTATTGCTTTCTTCATGACTTATACATGTTCCTATGACTATGAGATTATGCAACTCCCATTTACCGGAGGAACACTTTGTGTGCTACCAAACGTCACAACATAATTGGGTGATTATAAAGGTGCTCTACAGGTGTCTCCGAAGGTACTTGTTGGGTTGGTGTATTTCGAGATTAGGATTTGTCACTCCGATTGTCGGAGAGGTATCTCTGGGCCCACTCGGTAATGTACATCACTATAAGCCTTGCAAGCATTGTAACTAATGAGATATTTACAGGATGATGTATTACGGAACGAGTAAAGAGACTTGCCGGTAACGAGATTGAACTAGGTATTGAGATACCGACGATCGAATCTCGGGCAAATAACATACCGATGACAAAGGGAACAACGTATGTTGTTATGCGGTTTGACCGATAAATATCTTCGTAGAATATGTGGGAGCCAATATGAGCATCCAGGTCACGCTAGTGGTTATTGACTGAAGACGTGTCTCGGTCATGTCTACATTATTCTCGAACCCGTAGGGTCCGCACGCTTAAGGTTTCGATGACAGTTATATTATGAGTTTATGAGTTTTGATATACCGAAGGAGTTCGGAGTCCCGGATGAGATCGGGGACATAACGAGGAGTCTCAAAATGGTCGAGACGTAAAGATCGATATATTGGACGACTATATTCGGACATCGGAAAGGTTCCAAGTGATTCGGGTATTTTTCGGAGTTTCGGAGAGTTACAGGAATTCGTATTGGGCCTTAATGGGCCATACGGGAAAGGAGAGAAAGGCCCCAAAGGGTGGCCGCACCCTTCCCCATGGTCTAGTCTGAACTGGACTAGAGAGGGGGGGTGCCCCCTGATGAAGCTATGTACCTAGGATAGGGCCATGGACCTGTCCAAGATACCCTCCCCAAGGACATCTCTAGAAGAAACCACCTTTCAATAGACCTGGAAGTGTTCCACTCGACGGACTCGAAGACACTCGACCATGAAGCCAACCACTCGACAACCAGGAGACCTAAAGTCACTCTGCACGCAAACGGTCGGTCATTAAGTAGCTTTTATGGTCATCATAGCACTTTATTCGTGGCGTTACCAGTAACACCCTATCTTAATGTACTTTAAACCCTGCATAACTGAGGGCCGGAGGGGTCAGGCGGACTCTATATAAGCCACCCCCTCCTCAGTGTAAAGGGTTCGCACCCCTGTAACTCATATACACATAATCTAGTCGACCGCCTCCGGGCTCCGAGACGTAGGGTTGTTACTTACTTCAAGAAGGGCCTGAACTCGTAAACCTCTTGCGTATACAACTACTCCATAGCTAGGATCTTGCCTCTCCATTCCTACCCCCCTACACTACTGTCAGACTTAGAACCACGACAGTTGGCGCCCACCATGGGGCAGGTGTCTTAGCGACTTATTGGAGAAGTTGTGATTTTTCCGATCTCCTTCATCATGGTTTCAGGCGGAGTTTTGGTTGAGGGCCGCGAGATCCGTCTCTGCGTGCTCACGTTTATCGCCGACGACTCCTCTTGGCTTCAGGAGGCTCCGCTCGACATTGACGCGCTCCCTGTCTGCGGGGCGACGCACTTTCGCGCGTGCGTCCGTGGCGTCCTCATGCGGCAACCGTCGACCCAGTATCGATCGACCCATGTGTCATCCTCCCTCCCTGTTTCCCGCCGGTGCAAGTGCTCCGGTCGGTCGAGGCTTCAGCGGTGGGTGAGGCACGCGGTGGCCCGCCAGTCGGCCACCCCCCAAGTCACGGCGATCGAGCCCGACGAATCTCTCTACGGCCTGTTCGATCTGTCGACTGGCTCCGCAGAGACTGCATCCGAGTGCGACAGGAGTGATCCAGCGGCGGAAGTTCTGATGGTTGATGGACCACGCAGTCCTCCCAGCTTTCCCCGCACCGACGGAGGCGATCCGTCACGTGCCCATGAAGAGTATCAACCCGAGCCCCTCACTTCGCTGCAGAGGGAAGAACTTCGCCGCCGGAACATGGATGCACTGCACACTCCTATCGTTGGAGAAACCTCCAAGGCTCGTGCCTTAGAGGACGCGCGCTTGGCCAACTTGGCAGAGCACACTCGACTGGAGAACCTCCAGCGAGCACTCGACGAGCGTGCACGACAACGGGTTCCAGAATCCACTCGTCGTCAACTCTTTCCACCACCAACTCAGGTATATCGAACTCCGATTCAGAATTTAGCAGCTGCAGCCCGTATAGTAAAGTCGATTCAGCCTTCCCAGTGAGAGGCTGGCAGAGTCTTGTTACAGATCAGAGCATTACTCTGGGCGGCAGGAGATCAAAATTCAGCTATATCACAGTCGCGGAATAGGATCCACAGCAGATCCGTCGCTGCAAATACAGTCCAATCGGCCCATAGTCCAAGATCGCCCCTGAGGCGTGAGGGACGTGGAGACCGGCGTATCAGTACAGGAACCGTGAGTAGTATGATCACCGACTCGATCGCGATGATCGACGTCGAGTACCCACCCCTCCCCCAAGGAGCGGATTGTACGCGCCTCGACAGCAAGATGACAGACGCCATCACAGTGTTGGGCAAAGGATTCTAGTCGACCCCAAGGAACCAGGCTTTGATGTGAGATCCATTCTCGTTCAAGGTTTGGTCGACAGGAACAAAGCTCACCGAGAAGGTCATGACAAAGATGTACCCACCAGCAGCAGAGTTCACGTCTCAGGACCAGAGTGCTTCAGCAGAGCCATCAGGGCCGCGGTGATTCCTCCCAACTTCAAGTTGGCGACTGGAGTCAATAAGTTCACCGGTGATTCCAAGCCTGATACTTGGCTTGAAGACTACCGAGTGGCTGTTCATATTGGCGGCGGCAATGATGAAGTGGCCATGAAACACCTGCCTCTTATGTTGGAGGGCTCGGCCAGAGCATGGTTGAATCAATTAGCACCCAGCAGCATTTACACTTGGGAAGATCTTGCCCGAGTGTTTGTCAGAACATTTGAAGGAACTTGCAAGCGACCAGTAGGGTTGACAAAGCTGCAATCTTGTGTGCAAAAGTCGAATGAAACCTTGAGGGATTACCTCCAGAGATGGATCACGTTGCATCACACGGTAGAGAATGTATCTGATCACCAGGCAGTCTGTGCTTTCAAGGAAGGCGTTAAGTACAAAGAGTTAAACCTGAAATTCGGTCGAACCGGAGACATGTCTCTGAGTGGAATGATGGAGATTGCCACCAAGTATGCCAATGGTGAAGAAGAGGATCGGCTCCGGAGTGGCAAGCACAAGTCAGTCGCCCACAAAACCGGAGGAGGAAACTCCAGTCGGAAGCAGAAGCGGAAAGCCGAGCCGGGTGCTCCTAGAGAAGCCTTGGCCGTGACTCAAGGAAAGTTTAAAGGGAAGCCCAAAGGGCCTTGGAACCCTAAGAAGGTGAAAGACCAAGACGGAATGATGTGTTGGATATGCCATGCCACATTCATACAAAGAAAGATGAAGAGGGTAAACTCATTTACCCGAAACATACCACTCAACAGTGTCGGCTCCTGATCCAGCAATTCCAGGGGGAAAAGCCCAAAGATAAGGAAAAGGAGTCGGACAAGGATGAGGACAAAGAAGATAGTGATGATGGTTATCCCCAGGTCAATTCCACCCTGATGATTTTTGCTGATGTTGAAAGCAAAAGTCGATTGAAAGTTATCAACCGAGAAGTGAATATGGTTGCTCCGGCGACACCTAGTTATCTGAAATGGTCTCAGACTGCCATCACATTCGACCAGTCCGATCATCCGACACACATAGCCACCCCTCGAAGGCAAGCTTTGGTGGTTGACCCAGTCGTCGAAGGCACTCGACTGACTAAAGTTTTGATGGATGGTGGCAGTGGCCTGAATATACTATATGCAGAGACGTTGAAAGGGATGGGCATTCCGATGTCCAGACTCAGTACCAGCAACATGAGTTTCCATGGAGTCATTCCTGGAAAGAAGGCTGAGTCACTCGGCCAAATTGCTCTTGATGTGGTTTTCGGTGATTCCAAGAATTACCGCAAAGAAAAGTTGACGTTTGAAGTTGTGGATTTCCAGAGTGCTTATCATGCTATTTTGGGCAGGCCAGCTTATGCACGTTTCATGGCTCGACCATGTTATGTGTACCTCAAATTGAAGATGCCTGGTCCCAAAGGTGTGATCACTATTACTGGCAATCGGAAGAAGGCGGAAGAGTGCTTTCAGAAAGGCTCAAAGATCGCGGATGCTCAGATGGTAGTGGTAGAACTGCAGGAATACCAGAAAACTGCAGACCCGAGTGATTTGTTGCGAGCCAAGAAGCCCGCTACAGAATCAGCATTTCAGTCGTCCGGTGAGACAAAACCGATTCACATTCACTCGACCGATCCCAGTGCTACTCCGACTCATATCTCTACAACACTCGACTCCAAATAGGAAGAAGCGCTCATCCACTTCCTCCGTGAGAACCGGGACATCTTCGCATGGAAGCCTTCTGACATGCCGGGTGTTCCCAGGGGCTGGCTGAGCACCGTCTACGAGTCGACTCAAAAGTGAAACCTGTCAAAGAACATCTTTGACAGTCCGCCGTCCAGAAGAGAAAGGCCATTGGCGAGGAGGTGGCTCGGCTCTTAGCAGCAGAGTTTATCCGAGAGATTTACCACTCCGAGTGGCTCGCCGATGTTGTCATGGTCCCCAAGAAGGACAAGTCACTTCACATGTGCATTGACTTCAAACATATCAATCGGGCCTGCCCAAAAGATCATTTTCCTCTCCCCCGCATCGACCAAATAGTCGACTCGACTGCGGGATGTGAGTGCCTGTCTTTTTTAGACGCCTATTCCGGTTACCATCAGATCCATCTGTATGGACCCGACGAGATCAAAACAACTTTCATCACTCCATTCGGGTGCTTCTATTATCACCATGCCATTCGGCCTCAAGGATGCCGGAGCCACGTTCATGAGGATGATTCAGAAATGTTTGCTCACTCAAATCAGTCGAAATGTGGAAGCATACATGGATATTATGGTCAAGTCACGGAAGGGTTCCGACCTGCTAACAGATCTTGCTGAAACATTTGCCAACCTCAGGAGGTATTATATCAAGCTTAATCCATCGAAGTGCACATTCGGAGTTCCTGGCGGAAAGTTACTCGGTTTCCTCGTTTCCGAACGAGGAATCGATGCCAACCCAGAAAAAGTTGGTACTATACTCCGAATGAAATGTCCTGTGCGTGTGCACGATGTCCAGAATCTTACTGGTTGCTTGGCCGCTTTAAGTCGATTCATCTCTCGTCTCGGTGAAAAGGCATTGCCTCTTTACCGACTGATGAAGAAGTCAGACAAGTTCGAGTGGACTCCCGAAGCTGATGCAGCATTTTCAGAGCTAAAAGCCCTACTCTCCACCCAGCCGGTGCTTGCTGCCCCAATCAGCAAAGAGCCTTTGTTGCTTTACATTGCAGCCACAGGACAAGTCGTTAGTACAGTACTTAGGGTCGAGCGTGAAGAAGAAGGAAAAGCCTTTAAAGTTCAGCGCCCAGTATATTATGTTTCTGAAGTTTTGACCCCATCAAAGCAAAGATACCCTCATTATCAGAAGCTTGTATATGGGATTTATATGACCACGAAGAAGGTTGCTCATTACTTCTCTGACCATTCCATTATAGTCGTCAGCGACGCTCCATTGTCAGAGATTCTGCACAACAGAGATGCAACTGGTCGAGTGGCAAAATGGGCGATTGAACTCCTTCCCCTAGATATCAAGTTTGAGGCAAAGAAAGCCATCAAGTCCCAAGCAATAGCAGATTTCGTCGCCGAGTGGATTGAACAGCAACTGCCGACTCAAGTTCACTCGGAGCACTGGACCATGTTCTTTGATGGTTCTAAGATGCTGAATGGTTCCGGTGCTGGGGTAGTGTTGGTTTCCCCCCGAGGAGATAAGCTCGGATATGTGCTCCAGATCCACTTTGATTCCTCCAATAACGAAGCAGAATACGAAGCACTTTTGTATGGGTTGCGTATGACCATTTCACTCGGTGTCCGTCGCCTCATGGTCTATGGCGACTCAGATTTGGTGGTTAATCAAGTGATGAAGGAGTGGGACGTCAGAAGTCCAGCCATGACTGGTTACTGCAATGCAGTGAGAAAGCTAGAGAAGAAATTTGAGGGGTTAGAGCTTCATCATATACCCCGACTGAAAAATCAAGCCGCTGATGATTTGGCAAAATAGGTTCCAAGAGAGAAGCCATTCCCATTAATGTGTTTTTGGAGTACATCCACACACCATCAGTTATGGAGGATCCTTTTACCGAAGAAGCCCCGCAGCCAAAAAGTGTCATGGATCCGACTGAAGTTGAGGTCCCAGCTGTGGTCGACCTGATCATGGAAGTTTTGGTCATCACTCCCGACTAGACAGTGCCGTATATCGTGTATATCCTAAATAAAGAGCTCCCGGAGAACGAAGAAGAGGCTCAACAGATCGTCCGTCGATCCAAGGCCTTTGCTGTGATAAAGGGACAGTTGTATAGGGAAAGCGCGACTAGAGTCAGCCAGAAATGTATAACACCAGAAGAAGATCAAATAATTCTTGACGATATCCACTCAGGGACCTGTGGTCATCATGCGTCCTCTCGGACCATTGTGGCTAAAGCATACCGAGCGGGATTTTACTGGCCAAGAGCAAATGAAATGGCGAAAGAGATAGTCGACAAGTGTGAAGGATGTCAGTTTTATTCCAGTATGTCACACAAACCCGCCTCAGCCTTGAAGACCATTTCACTCGTCTGGCCCTTCGCTGTTTGGGGGTTGGATATGGTTGGACCACTGAGAACGGGCAGGAGCGGCTTCACTCACTTACTAGTGGCAGTCGACAAGTTTACTATATGGATTGAAGCTAAACCTATCAAGAATCTCGATGATTGCACTGCTATCAGTTTTGTCAGAGAGTTGATATTCAGATATGGAGTTCCGCATATCATCATCAATGATAATGGGTCGAACTTCAATTCCGACAAGTTCAAAGCCTTTTGCGCCTCTCAAGGTACACGAGTCGACTATGCTTCAGTCGCTCACCCCCAGTCGAATGGACAGGCGGAACGAGCAAACGGTCTAATTCTCAAAGGACTGAAACCCCGACTGATGCGCGATCTCAAGCACGCAGCAGGTGCATGGGTCGACGAACTTCCATCAGTTCTTTGGGGATTAAGGACCACCCCTAATCGGTCGGCTAGACGAACTCCATTCTTTCTGGTCTATGGAGGTGAAGCAGTTCTACCGAGTGACTTGCTTCACAATGCACCCCGAGTTGAGCTCTACTTTGAAGATGAAGCAGAACAAGCCCGACAGGATGCAGTCGACCTCCTAGAAGAGGAAAGGGAGATGGCCTTGATCCGCTCGACTATCTATCAGCAAGACTTGCGTCGATTTCATGCCAGAAACGTGAAGAGTCGAGCCTTCCAAGAAGGAGATTTGGTCCTCCGAGTGGATCAACAGAAGACACACAAGCTCGCTCCTACTTGAGAAGGCCCCTTCATCGTCACCAAAGTTCTCCACAATGGAGCATAACATCTTTACAACGTCGATCGCCAGATTGATGAGCCACGAGCTTGGAATGCGGAGTTGCTCCGCCCCTTTTATACTTAAGTACTCACTCGGATGAGATGTAATAAAAGTACCTGTATAGTTTGTTTGTCAAAGACAATTATAATTTTCCCAGTGATTTTCGTTGCCTTTGTTTACATGAGAAATCCCCTAGTGGGTGGCTTAGCTGCGAATCCGTTTCGCCTAAGTTTGTAAAAAAAATCCTCGAGTGACGAGCAAGCCTCTCACTCGGGGCTTAGCTGCGTCCTTCGCCTAAGTATTTGAAAATCCTACCGAGTGGAGAGCAAGCCTCTCACTCGGGGCTTAGCTGTGAATCCGTTTCGCCTAAGTATTTGAAAATCCTACCGAGTGGAGAGCAAACCTCCCACTCGGGGCTTAGCTGCAGTCCAGTACTCGCCTAAGTATTTGAAAATCCTACCGAGTGGAGAGCAACCTCCCACTCGGGGCTTAGCTGCAGTCCAGTACTCGCCTAAGTATTTGAAAATCCTACCGAGTGGAGAGCAAACCTCCCACTCGGGGCTTAGCTGCAGTCCAGTACTCGCCTAAGTATTTGAAAATCCTACCGAGTGGAGAGCAAACCTCCCACTCGGGGCTTAGCTGCAGTCCAGTACTCGCCTAAGTATTTGAAAATCCTACCGAGTGGAGAGCAAACCTCCCACTCGGGGGCTTAGCTGCAGTCCAGTACTCGCCTAAGTATTTGAAAATCCTACCGAGTGGAGAGCAAACCTCCCACTCGGGGGCTTAGCTGCAGTCCAGTACTCGCCTAAGTATTTGAAAATCCTACCGAGTGGAGAGCAAACCTCCCACTCGGGGCTTAGCTGCAGTCCAGTACTCGCCTAAGTATTTGAAAATCCTACCGAGTGGAGAGCAAACCTCCCACTCGGGGCTTAGCTGCAGTCCAGTACTCGCCTAAGTATTTGAAAATCCTACCGAGTGGAGAGCAAACCTCCCACTCGGGGGCTTAGCTGCAGTCCAGTACTCGCCTAAGTATTTGAAAATCCTACCGAGTGGAGAGCAACCTCCCACTCGGGGCTTAGCTGCAGTCCAGTACTCGCCTAAGTATTTGAAAATCCTACCGAGTGGAGAGCAAACCTCCCACTGGGGCTTAGCTGCAGTCCAGTACTCGCCTAAGTATTTGAAAATCCTACCGAGTGGAGAGCAAACCTCCCACTCGGGGCTTAGCTGCAGTCCAGTACTCGCCTAAGTATTTGAAAATCCTACCGAGTGGAGAGCAAACCTCCCACTCGGGGCTTAGCTGCAGTCCAGTACTCGCCTAAGTATTTGAAAATCCTACCGAGTGGAGAGCAAACCTCCCACTCGGGGCTTAGCTGCAGTCCAGTACTCGCCTAAGTATTTGAAAATCCTACCGAGTGGAGAGCAAACCTCCCACTCGGGGCTTAGCTGCAGTCCAGTACTCGCCTAAGTATTTGAAAATCCTACCGAGTGGAGAGCAAACCTCCCACTGGGGC
This sequence comes from Triticum aestivum, assembly GCF_018294505.1. Lineage (NCBI taxonomy): Eukaryota > Viridiplantae > Streptophyta > Magnoliopsida > Poales > Poaceae > Triticum > Triticum aestivum. The sequence continues at coordinate 131,243,190 of NC_057810.1, read as the reverse complement.
TTAGCTGCAGTCCAGTACTCGCCTAAGTATTTGAAAATCCTACCGAGTGGAGAGCAAACCTCCCACTCGGGGGAAAGCTGCAGTCCAATACTCGCCTAAGTATTTGAAAATCCTACCGAGTGGAGAGCAACCTCCCACTCGGGGGCTTAGCTGCAGTACAGTACTCGCCTAAGTATTTGAAAATCCTACCGAGTGGAGAGCAAACCTCCCACTTGGGGGCTTAGCTGCAGTCCAGTACTCGCCTAAGTATTTGAAAATCCTACCGAGTGGAGATCAACCCTCCCACTCGAGGGCTTAGCTGCAGTTCAAGTACTTGCCTAAGTATGAAATCCATTTCGATCCACAAGGACGACGAGGTGTCGGTCGACTGCTACCTTCTCCTTCGGAGCTGCACCACAAATACAATGTGCGCTCTATTCCGACCCGCAAGGACGACGAGGTGCAGGTCGACAGCTACCTTCTCCTTCGGAGCTGCGCCACAAATACAACGTGCGCTCTATTCCGACCCGCAAGGACGACGAGGTGCAGGTTGACTGCTACCTTCTCCTTCAGAGCTGCGCCACAAATACAACGTGCGCTCTATTCCGATCCGCAAGGACGACGAGGTGCAGGTCGACTGCTACCTTCTCCTTTGGAGCTACGCCACAAATACAACATGCTCTCCATCCCGATCCGCAAGTACGCAGGTCGACTGCAATCTGTGCTCCATCCCTACCTGCAAGAATGATGAAGTGCAGGTCGACTGGATTTTTTCACCTCAGGGCTGTGTCTCAAGCACTAAAGCATATTCCAGGTGAAGAACAAAGTTCGCTCAAAGGCAAAAGCAAGCATGTTCAACGATAATCCAAGTTCAGATAACATCCTACGGACTCAGAAGTGCTCAGGCGTCAAGCCTGTAAAAGTTTATCGGTTACAAAACCACTCAGCATTCCGAGGCAAATTTAAGACAAAGCATAGATGTTTTTCTTACTCCTCAGGTGGAGGATTGGAGGGCGTGACAAACTGGTCCAAATCAATTCCGTCAGCGATCCGAGTGGCAGCAACAATGAAAGTCTCCATGAAAGATTGGAAGTCGTGCTTCTTGGTATTGGCGACTTTGATGGACGCCAGCTTTTCCTCTCGCGCATCCTTGCAGTGAACACGGACCAGAGACAGAGCAACGTCAGCACCGCACCTGGCAGAAAACTTCTTCCATTCTTGCACTAGACCTGGAACCTCATTCTGTTGAGTCATTAGAGACTCGAGGTCATTTTGAAGCGTCGCTCCTTGCCAGAGTATCGTGTTGATTCGCGACGCCGCGACCTTCAGTCGAGCAAGGTAGTCCACCACACCAGCAACGCGAGACTCCAGTTGGAGCACATTCATAGCGGCTTCATCCTTCACAGGAGATTTAATGGGGTCCAAGCTTGTATCCACTCGACTGGTCTCCTCCTCGAAGTTTTGGCAGAATTCTGTAAACACAATTCGAAGATAAACCAACAGTTCTACGATGAGTCGATGATAACAAGTCAGTCGGATAGAAGAGATTACCCTCAAGCATGATGAATAACTTCTTGGCGAGCCCTCCCAGATAAGCCTCCAGATCGTTCTTCTTCGCCGCCAGTTCACTAGCCTTGTCACTCAGAGCTATCTTATCATTCTTCAGACGGCTGACCTCCTTGTTGGCCGCGTCGAGAGCAGCTTTCAGATTGGCGTTCTCCTCTTCAAGTTTATCGACTGAAGCCAGTTTTTCTTCCGCAAGCTTCATTTTGTCCAAAGCCGCCTTCTGCGCCTCGGCGAGGTCATGGTCCTTCTTCTTCAGAGCCTCCTTCATTTTATCTATAAAATGACAATGAGATCAGAATCAGAGATGTGCAGAAAGATAAAGACAGTCGTCAAGTTCTCACCGGCCATACCTTTTGCTTCATCTTTCGCCTTCTGAAAGTTCTCCTGAACAAGCTTCAAGTCAAGGTCGAGCTGGATCTGTTTGTTTTCCAATTCAGTATAGCGAGCCACAAGCTCGCAAGATTTCTGCGAAGGGTCAATCGACGGACATCAAAGATAGGTTGCTTCTGAGTGACTAAGAGGAAAATCGTAGCATTTCTAAGACTACAGCCAAATCAAAATATTCAACAGTAGTCTCGGGGACTACACCCAGTGGGTGCACTCAGCATGCCCCCACTGGTTCTACCGACTTGGTCTGATCAGTCGACCGAAAGAGACAAAAAGGTTATGATCCTAAACCATAGCTAACTGCCAGCAGTCAGCCACGGTCTCATCATGATCTAAAAAAACAGGTTCTTCAGACCTTAGTCGACTGCTAGCAGTCGAACATGGTCCCGGGGACCACACCCAGTGGGTGCCCTCAGCGTGCCCCCACTGGTTCTGAGATTCCATTCGACATGGTCTGACCAGACCGAGTGAAGAAGTTAGAGTGAAGAAACTCAAAATACAAAGACTACAGTCGACTGCCAGCAGTCCACCATAGTCTCGGGGACTACACCCAATGGGTGCACTCAGCGTGCCCACACCAAACAAAAAATTCAATTGACACACCCAGTGGGTGTACAGATACAAAGATCTTCGGAAAGAGAGTCTTCAGATAGCATATCCTAACAGAACAAGCGATGACCGACTAACCTGGACATTGCTCTGAAGGGCTGAGCTAGCATCATAGGCCGCTTGGCTGGCGTCCCGGACCGCCTTCACCTGCTCCATCATGATCCCCGCCTGGCGTATAGCCTCCTTAGCAGCACCCACTTGGTCCTCTGGGACGTGGTGTGTGGCGAAAAGGGAGGGCGGGTCAACAGTCGACGATGAGGGACGAACACTCGTCAGCGGCACAGCGAAGGACACGGAAGTCCCAGTGATGTTACCACCCTCCTGAACCAACGTCTCAGGCACTGATGCAATCTGAGTAGTCTTCCCAGCCGGTGCCTTTTTATTCCTCCTCGGCCTTAGCGGCGCCTCGTCGTCATCATCAGGGAGATCAATGACATGAGGAGGAGCTACAGGAAAGATCCAAAGTTAAAAACGAAATTCCAGTCGACCAAAAGTGAAACCACAGAGACCGTACCAAGGTTGGAGGTGACAGTGTCTTCCATTTCCTGGTCTTCATTCCTGGCGGAGGTCTCGGAGGTAGCAGCACTGCAGATTTCAGAAACCAGTCGGTTAGTCAATGAGTCGACTAAGAGTCTGTCCTTGCTAAACGAGAAAACACAAGTTCTGCTGTTACCCGGAGATGGTGAGAATGGCCATTTTCATCTTGGGCAAGGCCTTCGGCGGCTTTGATGACGCCACTCATGGATGCTTTGGCGCTTTTTCAGTCGGCACAGGAGAAGTCGTCCCAGGACGTTTTGACGACTGTCCAACAGGCGCAGTCGCTTTGCCACGCTCGCTCGCGGGGTTGTGGGTGAGCTTGGATCGCCTTTCCATGCGAGGAGGATCGACTTCCTCCTCCTCCTCTTCACTGGAGCCATCGTCATCCTCTTCCCCCTCACCATCAGATTGCCACTCCTCCTCACTTTCACCTCCGCTCGCCTCCCCCTCCTCGGCCTGTTCTTGCGCCCCGTTGGGCATCGAGTACATCTCAGTAATGGCCTAGAAGACAACAAACAAGACAAAAGTCAGCCGATTAATTTTAAGCAATCAGAATGAAGAAAGCAGGATCACAGTCAGAGATGCAGAATTGGACCTGGTCTACTTCGTATGATTGGTCGAGTGGAGGAATCCTCCTGGCTCCTCGGGGTTGACTTTGTTCCCTGTGATGCTCGTCGGCCACCTCTCCAGCGTGGCATCCTCGACCTCCTCCGGGTGGATCCGAGTGGTGTCCTCAGTGCCAGAATACATCCACATCAGATGGTCTCGAGCTTGAAGCGGTTGGATGCGTCGTCGGAGGAAGACCTCCAAGAGGTCCATGCCGGTCACCATGTCACGAATAAGCTAGACAACACGTTCGACCAGCACCTTAACCTGCACCTTCTCTTTCTGGATCACCTTCAAAGAGGAAGGCTTCCTCACTCGGTCCATGGAAAAAGGAGGGAGTCCGCTCGATTGCCCCGGCATCGGCTGGTCTTTGCAGTAAAACCAGGTCGACTGCCATCCACGGACCCAGTCGGGTAGGATCATGGCCGGAAAAGAACTTTCCCCCCTCATTTGAACCCAAAGACCCCCACACATCTGAATCACTTGTGTTCTCTCGTCACTCGGATTGGCCTTTTTCACCGTCTGGGAGCGACAGGTGAAAATGTGCTTGAAAAGACCCCAATGAGGCCGGCAACCCAAGAAATTCTCGCACAAAGACACGAAAGCAGCGAGGTACACGATGGTGTTGGGTGTGAAGTGGTGGAGTTGCGCCCCAAAGAAATTTAGAAATCCTCGAAAGAAAGGGTGAGGCGGCAAAGAAAACCCACGGTCGACATGGGTGGCCAAGAGAACACACTCACCCTCCTGAGGCTGCGGCTACGACTCCTTCCCCGGGAGCCGCGCCGATCCATGGGGGATCAGTCCTCCATTGGCTAGGTCGTCAAGGTCTTCTTGACGAATCGTCGAGCGGATCCAGTCGCCCTGGATCCAGCCCTGCGGTAGGCCGGCCCTCGATGAAGATCCGCCCCGACTGGTCGCCCTTTCCTTCGCCTTCGCCGTCGCTTTCTTCGCCCGCTCCAGGGCCGCCGTCTTCTCTTTCACGATTGTTGCCAGCAAGACGCGCGCAGGGCAGCGGCACTGAGACGGAAGCAAACACGGTAGATAAGTCTGAGGAAGAGAGGAGGAAATGAGAACGCACTGTTCAAAAACCCCCGTCCGGCGCCTTATATGAGGTTACTTCCAAGTGACTGACTTGTAGGCCCGGGCAATCCTGTCAAATCCTGCAACAGTCGCGCGCGCGATACGTGGCGAAAAAGGTGGCGTGGAGATCGAGGTGTCCCTGCCTTATCCCATCCGATTACTGCGGCCTCCTCCGCCCCGCGCGCTTCCCGAAATTCGAATCCCGCTAAATCCGCGAGCTGCAGAACAACTCGTCAGACGGAAGATTTCCTCCGCTATGTCGTTCGGAGTTCTCCAAGTAAAGAAATTCACTCGACGGATACAAAGAATGGATCAAGGCGACTGAAAAAGAAGTTGGTGCCGTCACCTAAGTTCATTGATCCAGAATAAGACGTACTCATAGCACGAAAATGGGTCGGAAGTGTGTTCAACTCCTTCCCCACTCAAACCTCGATCCATTCGGGGGCTAATGATGAAGCTATGTACCTAGGGTAGGGTCATGGACCTGTCCAAGATACCGTCCCCAAGGACATTTCTAGAAGAAACCACCTTTCAATCGACCCAGAAGTGTTCCACTCAACGGACTCGAAGACACTCGACCATGAAGCTAACCACTCGACAACCAGGAGACCTAAAGTCACTCTGCACGCAAACGGTCGGTCATTAAGTAGCTTTTATGGTCATCATAGCACTTTATTCGTGGCGTTACCAGCAACGCCCGATCTTAATGTACTTTAAACCCTGCATAACTGAGGACCGGAGGGGTCAGGAGGACTCCATATAAGCCACCCCCCTCCTCAGTGTAAAGAGTTCGCACCCCTGTAACTCATATACACATAATCCAGTCGACCGCCTCCGGGCTTCGAGACGTAGGGCTGTTACTTCCTCCGAGAAGGGCCTGAACTCGTAAACCTCTTGCGTATACAACTACTCCATAGCTAAGATCTTGCCTCTCCATTCCTACCCCCCTACACTACTGTCAGACTTAGAACCACGACACCCCCTTCCTTCCTTCTCCTTCTCCCTTCCCTTTCCTTCTCTCCTACTCCTAATACTTGGAAGGGCTCCTAGTTCTACTAGGAAAGGGGGAATCCTACTCCCGGTGGGAGTAGGACTCCCCTAGGGCGCACCATAGAGAGGGCCGGCCCTCCCCCTCCTCCACTCCTTAATATACGGGGAGGGGGGGACCCCTTGGAGACACAACAATTGATCTCTTGATCTCTTAGCCGTGTGCGGTGCCCCCCTCCACCAAAGTCCTCGATAATATTGTAGCAGTGCTTAGGCGAAACCCTGCAACAGTAGAACATCAAGATCGTCACCACGCCGTTGTGCTGACGGAACTCTTCCCCGACACCCTGCTGGATCGGAGTCCAGGGATCGTCATCGAGCTGAACGTGTGCAAGAACTCGGAGGTGCCGTAGTTTCGGTGCTTGATCGGTCGGGCCGTGAAGACGTACGACCACATCAACCGCGTTGTTCTAACGCTTCCGCTTTCGGTCTACGAGGGTACGTGGACACACTCTCCCCTCTCGTTGCTATGCATCACCATGATCTTGCGTGTGTGTAGGAATTTTTTTGAAATTACTACGTTCCCCAACACATGTGTCTGTGCAGCGCATGTGCTTCGACAAAGCCACGCTGACAGATGCTGCACAAGTATCTCTCTGTCGAGAGGTCTCCTCCCTCTGTTGAATCTCGCTAGATGGAAGCAATTGTATGTGAGTACTAAGAAACATCGTAAAAGATGACCATACATAAGGTGAGGGCAGGGGGGCAAGGCCCCCCTACCCCGGTCATTCATGGTTGGTGGAGTAAGGTATCCATTAGACGATTTTTTTATTAGTGTTAGTGTTTTGCAAAACATATTTCAGTAACTTATTTTTTGTATATCATTCTATACATGTATCCACTGTAGATATGTATTGTGCCCTTGAGATGTGCCCCTGCGCATCGCACTCTTAGGTGTATTTATATTTGAGACATTTCCTCAGGTTGTTATTGCCGACAATCAAAATTTCTAGCCCGACTTATACTGCTTCAGGCGCTAAAGGGATCTCATCGTACTTAAGGAACTTTACGAGAGTAGGATCATATCAAAGAAAACCTTTATGGAGGCAAAATATACAGGACCGAGATGGCTGCTACATAGCACATGTGATATCTCGGAGAGCTTGTGGCTACACTTTCTCATGGTACTCTGGAGAGTTTGATTTATTAAAAATGAGATAGTCTGTTTTAAACCTACTCCTCCAGTTGATGTCTCAAGGCGATTTCTGGTGAGTTATATACAGTCATTTCTTGCTATCCACTGCGACCGGAAATATGATCCTATAAAAGGCAAACCAACCATCTGTGATATACCACTAGCATTACATGGAAGAAGAAAACCTCATGACAGTGTAACTCCTGTACGGTGTCCACTTGAAATAGGATTGGCGAAACTTAATACTGATGGTTCATACATCAATGCTACTGGAGATGTCAGGAGTGGGATGATTCTCAGAGATCAACGCGGAGCTATTATCTTCTCATCTTGTCGTAAAATTATGCATTGCAATGACGCCTTAGAAGCCGAGCTCTCTGCGCTCACGGAATGTATTTCTTTGTCGCTGCAATGGAGCCAACTCCCCATCCATATTGAAACGGACTTTCTAGAAGCTATAAACTTTTTGAAGAAGGAAGGAATGGTTGGATCACACTATGATTATATTGTCCACGAGATTAAGCGTCTCATGGGACAATGAAATACTTATATCACTCATGTTCAACGATATAGCAATCTTGTTAGTCATTAGCTGACTAGTTATGGTAGAATTAGTGGCCGAATCGTTGTGTGGCTAGGTTATGGACCTGATATCGTTGTCATCGGAGGGTAGCTTGGCTACTTGAGTAATACAAAGTATACCCACAAAAAAATTCAAAAGAAAACCAAAATCATGTACCTGTAACAAAAGAGGGGATGTATATCTATCTATCTATTATATTATTAACATGATAGAAAACGAACGATAGAGATTTTCCATTAAAAAAACTAGGATGTGTTAATGGTGGAGATTTATAAGCATGTATACTATAAAGCACACACATGTATGTAGCAACTCTGTTCTGAAAAAATAATCTAAGCAGCATAAACACGAAACATGAAACATTGTTTACATGGCGCACACGTATTCTGAGGATCATCCTGAAATGCATGGATACTTGTTAGCTTGGAGTAAAGATAATTTGGCATAATTTATTTTCCAATGATAGAACTTTAATGTTTTTCTATATGTCCTTGGCATAATTTAGATGAAAGTTTAATCACAGAAAACATGGACGCCATACAGATTGATTTTTGCCAACAACACATATGCTGCTGGGATGGATGCGGACTCGATAACTGCTAGGCTAATATAATATCCACGAGAGAAGCATACATGTACAGACACCGGGCATACTCACAAGAGTCAAAATATATGTTTGGAGGCCCATTGAATCAAAACCACTATGGGCGAATCAAAACCAATGGTGATCAACAAATCCATATAACACAATACTTGGATCCATCCCTTTTTACGAATGTAAAATAAGGGATGCAACACGGGTACCCGGAGTTCACAATCCTACTAGTAGACTCGTCCAATCATGCTTAAATTTGAAGTCCTGATAAGATCCGGTGCCTTAGTACAGATATATTCACATCCGGTACACGGATCCACCTTTACATTAATCCACGTAAACTGTTATCCATGTTATACTTCGCTCAGATAAGTCATCGTGGCAATCTCAATGCTGGAAATATCCCCTAGGGAAAATAATAAAATGTTATTATGTCATCCCCAATGGAGTAATGCTACATTTACATAAGATTACTTAATTTCTCTTTTTCAAACAAGCTGATGTGAAGAATTATGATTGGTAATAAGTAATAAGGGAACGGAGGAGCCGAGCTTTGCTACATCTACGTAAAAACTGTTACAAAACTTACGTACGAATCACGTGGCTAGATCTGGTTGAAAGCAAATAAGGGCCAGGCCCACCCCATTAAAACCGGGACGCGGGGGGGGGGGGGGGGGGGGGTTGGGTGGGTGGTGATTATTAGTAGTTTAGAAAGGAACCCCTAAAAAAATTAGTTTACAAAGGAAGGAAACTTAACTCTAGGTAAGCTCGTATGTAGGTTTAGCATTTTTGAGGAGGAACCCACCCTAGTTAGATTTAGAGAAAGAGAGGATTAGTTTGGAGAGTTAAGTAAAGAGGTAATTACACCGGTGGTGCTTGAACTTGTCATGGATGTTCACTTTAGTGCCTGAACTTGAAAAATACGTTGAACTGGTTCTAAAACTTGGCTAGCGCGTGCAAATACGGTGCTAAACACCTATGTAGACGTATAATGCGTTGACATGGCACCGTATTTGACGGATGTCGCATGGGGTCCATGTGTAACGATGAAATATGATTATTTGAGTGCTATTTGTATATATGACTAGTGGGTCCCACCTATCAGTCTAGAAAAAAATGAAACTAAAATTATGCTCATTTGGAATCGAACCTGCGACCTTGCTCTTTGATTATTCACACACCGAATAGCTTTTGGTGCTTAAATAGGTTGCATTCTGTGCCTATTTAGTACAGGTTAACTTTAAAAAAATGCTAAAAGTCTGTAAATTATAATTCATAAAATAGAAGTACATTCAAATATTTGTGTGTTGTTAATAATTACCTCCTGATATACAAATATTTGTGTGTCATTAATAATTACCTTATGGTATACAAATATTCATGTGCACGTATTAAAAAAAAACAGGCCCCATATCATGCCATGGGTTATAAATATTTTTGGTGCATAAATAATAACCTCAATGTACACAAATAGTTACGTGGACACAGAATAAATATATAGTGGTATGTAATAAAATAACTTACTAAAAATCCTATAATTTTTTGAAATATTCACTTATTATTAAGAAAATAGTAGTTTAAATATAAGCCATGAGTGCTTAAAATTTTTTAGTAAGTACAAACTTTTAAAATATACAATCATAGATTATATTTACGAATGCTCGTTAAATACATTTTTAAATGTTTAGTGATACAAACCATACACGAGGTAATTATTAATAACACACAAATATTTGAATGCAAAGTTTATTATTATGAATATCATTTATAGACCTTTTACATTTCTTTAAAAAAAATAACATGCACTAAATGGGTCACTGGATGCAGCCCATTTAAGCACCACAAGCCTTTTTGTTTATCATTCATTAACATGTAGTGGCCAAAGTTGTCATCGTAGTATGTTTGGTGCAGTGGTCAGCATATGCTCTCTTCAAACTTCAGGTCGTATGCTCGTGTCTGATCCGGCACTATTTTTAATTTTAATTTCCTTTTTGTTCTAACATATGGGACCACTAGTCACAGAGACATATATATTATTAAAGTAATCTTGCTTCGCCACTACACGTGGCCCCATGCCATGTAAGCAAATACGGGACCACATCAGCACACTATACGTCTAATATGAGATTAGCACCGTATTTGCACGAGTCAGCCAAGTTTTGAAACCAGTTCGGCGTATTTTTCAACTTTAGGCACTAAAGTGAACATTCATGGCAAGTTCAGACACCACAGGTGTATTTACCTCTTAAGTAAATTGTTTATAGATTTTTTCTAGGTGTAGCATTTTTTTTTTTTGAGGGAAGGCCAACATGGATAGGAATTACATCGTCCACAAGTTTTGAAATTAGACATCCTGGCGATTCATCCATCCAGGTACTAGAAGTCTTATTACAAAAACTATAATTGGCTATCACATGAGCCACTTGATTTGAACTATGAAAGTAATGCTTAAATTTAACCTTCCCAATCAAAACTGAAACATCCACACATTCAACAAAAATTGCAGCAGCTTCATCCCACCATCTTGATTGCCCCTCACATGCTTCAATTACGATTAATGAATCTGATTAACTTTATGTAAGCTCGTATGTAGGTCTAGCATTATTGATGTCCAACGCATCTCCAAAAGGCTCCTCTCCCAGCGTTTTGCTTTCTCCTCCCCGTTCAATCCTCCTGATTTCTCTCGCCAACACCTCGCGCCCTCCCGATCTGCTGTTGGTCAAGGATACCAACGACTAGCCAGTCTGTTTCCGTTGGGGAAAGATGTTGTGGAAGACCGTTCTCGACCATCAGCGGGTGGGCGGGCGGGCACGTACGGCTACTGCCGAATTTCTTCATATACACTTGTGAAGAGTTGCGCAGGAGCCACACCCAGGCAGCTGCAGTAGGAGGGCGGACGGCCTGAGCGGCCAGACTGCGCCGCACGCGTCGCCGCCACCATCGTAATTCTACCTTCATCATGTTGCCTTGAACGTGTTTGCTGAAATGTTTTCCCCCTCGATTTTCTGTTTCCTCTCAGGAACATACATGGCCGCGTGTGGCCTTCGACACCGCCAGCCTCCTCGTGTTCGAGTCCATGCCATCAACCTCATGTCTCCACCCAACCGAGGTCGGCTCTGGTGCTGCACACAGGCGGCGTCTCGGTTGGTACGCACGCGACCTCTGTTTCTCTATGTGATGGTCTGCGGTGGTCCATGTTGGCGATGGTGTGGTGTCCCCAGTGAGATACTGTTGGCGGCCTACTCTACTCTCCTGAGAAGATACTCGATGGTGGTCTGAAGCAGCAAATGAACAAAGTCGACGGGTAATGTATATTTCATCTAAGTCATGTATCTACCAGGTTTTAAGTTCTTGTGTGTTCACAATAGTTGCTATCTTGCCTTGCACTTGACTTAATCATACGAGGTTGCATATTCTTTTAAGTTTTTATTCCATTATTTGGACGCATTATGATTTGAATCCAATATACGTTGTAGATTTTGTTTTGTCCATTAAGACTGAAAAAACACCCATATGGACGATTTCTACATATTTTAGTCTGGCAGGACAGTATGGGAGAGTAATCACAAACAAGTTGTCATTGCGAAGGTTGATATTTTGAGATGTTTAGGTTCTCTTTCGGTGGAAATCACATCAAGATAAATATCAGTGTATATTATCTTCAGTTTGATGTGTATAGATTCCCGCTTCCCGCTGATTATCAATAAACGAACATCTAATTTAGAGACAGATTTGGACCTTCCTCTGGCCTAATGGTGAACTAAACCAAGAGTGTTGCTGCCGTGCTAAATGGCGCCGCCCGCTACGGTGTCTGCTGCACCATCTCGCTAAAGCTTGGGCCGAGTGTGGCATCCTGCTTTCTTCTACCCCATCGCGTGCAAAAGTAACAACAACCATAGCTGTCCCATAACCATACCCTTTACCGCCCCATCAACTCACTAGTCGTGTCCCTCTTTGCCAGACCAACGTCGATGAGTAGGTGTTTATGTTGTGGCCCATGCAGCACATGAAAGTCATGTCACACTTATCCGACATTGTTACAACTCGGCAGACTGGTGGAGCTGGGGAGACTTTGGTCCCGTAAAATCTAGCAATGACAGGGCTCCGACGAGCCAGCGATGGCAATGTAGGTGCTCCCAAACTTTTGGTTGTAATGTTTTTTTTTTTGGATTTTCAATGTTGCATATGTTGTGTTTAAAAAGTTGTGAGCTCGTGTACGTTTGATTGCAAGACACCTGTGACATGTCACAATGATTTTCGGCATCTGCTGCATTTTTTGTGTTTATGTTGAAATTTTGATTTCACATTTTTTTAGCTTGATTTCATATTGTTGCAGATTTTGGCTTCTATGCGGAAAATGTCGGGGTGATTTCTCTTACTTATTTGTTGCAACCAATGGAGATATATTGCATATAATATTTCTGCATGGATGTGTCTGAGATGTCGCAACTTTTTTCATACACAAGAAGAATGTTGCAGCGTTGCTGCATACATAGAAATAAAATATTGCAGATGGATATTTGCTCTCATAGCGATGAATGTACACACACGAGAAGCAACATTTTAAGTTGAATTGGAGGGTGGGGAGCAGCCGATCAGGCACACCCCCTGCCTGACCGACGCTTAGCGTCTCCCTCATAAGAGTTAACCTCCTTGATATCCCATCTTGGGGATTTTATGAGATACAGTAAGTTAATTGCAATCCCACGGTTTGTTACGTTACTGTTTCAACCAATGCTGCCTCCACAAATCACGAACAGACATTTTCCATCTCCTGCTGCAAAGAAAAAGTCGGAAAAGAAGATTAAGGGTTAGATAGAGGCGACGACATCAAAAGAAGAGGTGTTCAGCTACTGTAAAGAAGACAGCTTCAAAAGAAGAGTCTTTCGCCTCAGAAAGCACGTTGACAAGTTCAAAGTCAAGTGGAAACCACAAAGAGGCGTTCAGCCTAGAACAGGGTCCACTCGTCAATGACTTGATCACTGCATTTGTTTCGTCGTGTACCCCGGCTCGATCGGGTGTTGACGCACGGCGCCGTGCAAGTTGTAAACTTATTAAGTATGACGACGTGGTGCTGCTCATTAGCCAGCTAATGTGAGAACTAATGAATTACCACTTCCATAATTAAGTACTCGTTCAATGTTGATTGTTAATTTATTTTATTTAAGATGGCTAACCGCTCATGCCGAGAGGTTTAATTACTTGTTCAATGTCAACGCATAGTAATGATGTGTCTTGTACTCCTACATATAGGCATGGAACCGCACCTAGCGCTAAAACATACTCATCGTGCTTGATTCATGCATTAGCTTCTTGCACGTCGACGGCGAGAACAATGGCGGCAATGCGGTGGTTGCCATTTCTCTGCCTCGCCGTTGCTGCCGCTGGCAGCATGCTACATCAAGCTCGTGCCCAGGCTGACAGCAAAGGTATGCACAAGAAACATTTCTGTTTCATCAGGAACTTGCCCATTCTCTATCTTTGTTGCAAGACCTGGTCTGCATTTTACAGAAACTTGTTTTTTGTTATTTCTTGTGGAGCAATAGCGACAAAGAAGTTTAGAGTTCGTGCTTGTGCCTCGAAGGTAGCGCTAGAATCTGAGCAACATTAGTGTGTTTCTTCCTTGTCAAGGTTCCTTTGCGGGCATAATGCTAGCTAGTTTTTCTTGACATATGTTTTGAGTATTTGCCTTTTTTGCTTGTTTGAAAAACTCTATCTATGTATGATCTATGCATGAGAGATTTTAATTTGTACTTCTGCATTATGCTGTAGGTTTTGTAAACATAGACTGCGGTCACCCAGGGGAGACGTACGTAGAAACCGACACCATAGCAAAGCTGCAGTTCGCCCCGGATGCCGGTTTCATAGACAGCGGTTCGAACCATGACATCTCCGTCGAGTACATGAGCAGTCGGGCTCCCAAGTTTATGCAGAACGTGCGCAGCTTCCCCGATGGTAAGCGCAACTGCTACAAGATTCGGTCCCTGGTGCGCGGGCTCAAGTACATCATCCGAGCGTGGTTCTTGTACGGCAACTACGACGGCCTTAACACATCGCCCATGTTTGACCTCTACATCGGCGCAAACTTTTGGACGACGGTAAACATGTCAGGGGGGCCATCGGACACTTATTTAACTGTAGAGGCCATGGTGGTCGTGCCGGACGACTACGTGCATGTCTGCCTGGTGAACACCGGCGACGGGACGCCGTTCATCTCGGCGCTGGAGCTGAGGCCGCTTAAGAGCATGCTCTATCCACAGGTGAGCCCGAAGCAGGGCCTGAACCTGCACCGGAGGTTAGACCTCGGCACGGGGAGTAAAACGCGCGTAATAAGGTGAGTGTGTGGGTCGTGTTTGGTGTAGCTTCTCCTTCGCTGACGTTGAGTACTAACCACATAGACAATCTATGAATGGATCAGGTACCCTGATGACCCACATGACCGAATATGGAGACCAGTGGATACCACAGCGGAATACCCCAGCATCACAACGTTTAGAAGGGTGCAGAACCCAAACGATGACCTTTTCCAGGTGCCGACGGAGGTGATGGACACAGCGATGACTGCCCGGAACGCCTCCTCGCTCATAGAGATCACCATGCACCCTCAGCCTCAGCGCAACAACCCGTCGCCCGGGTACATCGCTGTCCTGCACATCGCGGAGCTAGGCATTCTCAGAGGCAACGCCGTGCGCCAGTTCTACGTCAACGTCAACGGCAAGCGATGGTACCCAGATGCCCTCACACCGAAATACCTCTCCAGTGGTGCCATCTACGGTGCCATTGTTCCCGACCAACAAGGCACCATCACCATTTCCATCGAAGCCACCGCCGGCTCGACGCTGCCGCCGATTATCAATGCTTTTGAGAGTTTCTCCGTCATGCCCACCACTAAAGTCGACACCGAGTCCGAGGATGGTATGCCCTCGCCCACTTCGACCACTAACGCCGGGTCCAAGGATGGTAACTTCGGCTCCAACAAGTCCGAGGATGGTATGCTCACTGCACGCATATATCTGATTCAAAATACATACTCCTTCCGACTCAAAATATAATTAATGTGTATTACATATTTTTGAAGTCAATTTTTGTAAGCTTTAACCAAGTTTATAAAATTATCAACACCTACGATACCAAGTACTCCGTAAATACCATTAGTTTCATCACAAAATATATTTTCATATGGTATATGGTATATACTCGTTAGATAAAGATAATTTTATCTATAAAATTGGTCAAAGGTTGTGAAGCATGACTTAAAAAACACAATCAGAACTAGTATATTATAGGACTCTGAAAATTCTTATTCCACTTATGGAGCAACATTTTAGTAGACTGGTACACGGTGTCCAAAATGCAACTTTGATTGATATTTTCTACTGCCAAACAAGTATGTTAGCATTTTCAAACGACATATGTTTTGAAACTATTTGTGACTGAAAATATAGTTACACAAATATCTATCTAATAAATCTAAATCATTTTAAAAGAGTTAAATTTTATTATGATTACCGTGTTTTAGAAAACGTCATGTACTTTTGGGAAGGGGTAATAGGTTATAACACATTTTTCATCGTTTTCAGTCATGTGCATCGGTGGCAATTCATGCAAGAAGAGCAATAAGCTTGTCCTCTACATAGCCGTCCCTATAGCCGGGCTTGTGGTGATAGGATCAGCGGCAGTACTAATCTTTTGCTTGCTAAGACGGAAGAAGCAAGGTGAGCACAACAATCTGTTTCGTTCCATTTCTGCTTATGTGAATGCTAATGCGAGCTTTGCCGCTCATCGCCTGCCCAGGATCAACATGAACAACTCTGTAAAACTGCAACGTCAAATGAGCAGCACCACGGTTGGGATGAGAAGGATTTCAAGAGGATTCCAACAATGACCGCCTGTCCTACTATACGACGAACACTTATTCGTTCCAAGTGATACTGTCATTTCTTCGCCTTTGTACTGATATGTGTTGTTGAGTATTTCAAGTACTGTAAGTTTTCAAAGGAAATATGTACCTCTCCTCCAACCAGGTTATTGAAGGATTTTAAGTGCAAAATGTACAGTCATTCAGACTTTTAAACCGTGTTGTTTAAATATTGAGATGTTTATTTTCTTTACTTGTCTAAATTTGTCACTTGTCTATGCATGAAACCCATTGCAGCAGGAGCGTGGTTAAGTTAGATTTTCTCTGGCATTGGTGCCTCATGTAGCATCGAGCCAAGTCTCACAGCATGAAAACAAACAAGAAAAATATTATTTCCTGGCTGTATTAGTCTATTTAGCCATATTAATGTCCCCAAAAACAATGTGTAATGTCTCCTTTTGATTTTGAGAGAGGTACTGCACATTGCAATATTAATCTTTGCTAAAGTAGACATGATGTGGAGTGTCAATCTTTGGCACCCTGTTGGTGCCACACATAACGCATGCTCTTAGTGGCATTCCAATTGCGTTGCTCTCCGTGAAACCAATGAAAGTCAATTATTTGTGTTGGCTGCTTAAGCAAATGGTAATCCTGCAGGGGACTATGCGAAAATGCTTATTAATTGTGTAATCTGCGACGGAAACGACCTTGGCCCAACACTATTGGGTGGTCTTTTTTCAAAAGGACAATATATACATTAATATTAAGTTGGTATCATGTACCTCCGGTCTATGCAAACATAATGTCAAGAGTTGGTCAAAATATTGAGGATGCACATAGCTAAATTATTACAAAGAAAAAACATGACCTCCAAAGTCACGATGAAGCTATTAACGACATGCAACAACAAAAACTCAAAACACCCATACTATGAGAAATGCTCTTCAAAAGCGAAGCTTCCACGAAGGGAACAATGCAAGAGCGTCGTCGTCATCAAAACCAACCAGTAAGACATGATCATGAGTTTTCCCTCTGAAGAGCAAGTTTGTGTAATCTCCATGAAATTCCATCACCAATGGAACATCGCACAACCATTGCCATTGGTGGGGATCAAAACTGGAGTTTTCTCCATGGAGCTCAAGAGTGGTACTCAATGAATATGACCAAACCGAGTCATCTTGTTTTGTCATGCCCACATGCTGAGCTAGCACACCATATCTCACAAGCTTGACACAAACACGGACCGAACACCCACACACCTTGTTATGTGCCTTCCGAGACCACTCCAATCCACATGACACGTCAGATTTCTGTAGTTAAAAGAGGACCAAAGTATGAAGGTCTACGTTCCAAGGCAAGCCCAGCCAATGAATAATAGGTTATGGCCATAGTAGCACCCAATCACATGATCCACACACAAACACACACACACACATGCGCGCAACATTGTCCATATGATGTGGCAAATCACAGGGTGTGAGAAAGGGTAGGCACGTTGTGAAGCTATTGGAGAGGAAATCATGGCAAAAAAAGACTATTTTCAGGTTAAAACATACATGTCTATGAATGGGATCGGAGTTATCAGTGCTAGGTGAATGGATGGGGTATTTCTCATAAAGAGCTTAACACAAAAAAAAAATGCAGAGGAGAGCCAACTACATGTCTATGAATTAACTTGGGATTATTGGGAGATGTTTGAGTGATGAACAAGGCATGAATCGACTTGGATCATATATGTATTTGCTATTTAGTTTATAGTTTTTGAACATGGCTTAGTGAGGTTCTCAACTGGGTAGGCTGAAAGTACCAAAATACATCATGGGTATTTTTTAAAACTATTTCCAGGTTAATGTACATGTGATAATAATATAACTATTTTTAATGTTTTAAAAGGATACATATATAATTTTGAACTGGGAGAAGAGATATCATAATATTAGACCTGCATGTTTTTATTCAATTTTCTGTTTCATTTTTTATCAATTCTTGCAAAATATGGGTTTTTAGGGTTTTTGCAGAAGAACAGGTTTAAATGGGTTTCATCAAAAATAAATTTTGATAAATATTTTTGAAGTGGTAATCACATGTCATGGTTAGTAAGATAATTTGATGACTTCTTTATCACATTTCTAACAGTTGTTCTATTAGGGTTGTAATTATTTAGCAAGATCCAAATAAGGAAGTAACAAAAGTCGATAAGAAGCAAATAACAACCATGTTTGTATTAACTTCGGATTTTATATCCATTAATAATAAAGATATAGATGTTGCAAATAACAAAATGTGGCAGAGGGCAATCTTATTTAAACCATTTGTCTTGCATATTCTTTTTAATGCAGAAAATACTTCCAATCTATTTATCAACTGGTATAGTAGTAGAGTGAACCAATCTATGATGGATGGTTAGGAAGGCAGTGGTATCCCTAGCCCACCGGAGTTCAAATCTTAGATTTGACATCGATGCTCGCATTTTTCTGGATTTATTTCAGGGCTTTCGGCAATGTGTGTTCAGTGAGAGGAGACGTTCTCGTGGACAATGAAAGCATCTGTGGTGACTTCGTCAATCTCAAGATAATGTGTCGGTCCAGTCTGTCAGAGATGCTCATAGGAGCAGGATGTGCATGTGCGTATTCATACAGATGAGTGTATGTGCGTATGTATGAGCATCTATGTTTGTACCGTGTTAAAAAAAACTATTATAACAGGACAAATAACACCAGAAGTAACATGAATTATATTCAGATTCGTATACCACCTAGTAACAACTACCATCACTAGTGTGAGCCGAAGAGGCCGGCGTTATATTCCTCGTCGGAGACGGTAAACCTTGTTGTACTAGATAATCAAACTATTGATGTAGAAAACCATGCAAGTCTCAGTAATATGTAGAAGTAGGATTGGTTTAACTTGTCATAATTTAGGATTAATAACCAAATTCAATTTTTTTTTACCTTTTTTGAGGAAACCCGATTTTGTAGTACTGTATTCAAATTCGTGCTCTTTCACCCGATTTTTTTTTTTGTTCTTTACCAAAGTATATTCAGATTCGGATAGACTGAGAGTGTCCGAGTCCGGGTCAGGGTACGTCCGTTTCGGCGCTACATAGCCCAGGCCCAGGCCAGCCGTAACCCCACGCCTTACCCAGTCTTTCGATTCAGTTCGCGCGACCGGTATTCAGTTCGCCGCCGCGGGCAATCCCAGGGTTTCCGCCACCAAATCGCCGGCGAGATGTTGGAGGAGCTGCTCATCTTCACGCGCGGCGGCCTCATCCTGTGGTCGCTGGCCGGCGCCGCCGCCGCGCTGAAGGGCTCCCCGATCGACGCCCTCGTGCGGTCCTTCCTCCTCGAGGGCCGCTTCGCCTCCGCCGGCTTCACCCACGGCCCGCACGCGCTCAGGTGGGCCTACGACAACGCGCTCGGGCTCGTCTTCGTCGCCGTGTACCGGCGGGTGCTCCACCTCCTGTACGTCGACGACCTCCTGGCCGCCGTCAGCGCCGACTTCGCGCGGATCTACGAGCCGCGCCGCGCGTCCTATGACGAGTTCGGCGAGATGTTCCGGCAGCTCCATCTCGAGGCCGAGGCGCGCGCGTCGCGTCCACCTTCCGTCTCCGCGAAGCCTGCTCCAGCAGCTTCATCCCCTGGCGCTCTCCAGCCCCATGGTGGCGGTGGCGGTGGTGGTGGTGGTGAGGGTGAGAAGACGGGTGATGAGTCTGGGAAGGATGACTCCGATGGTGAACCTTCCCGGCAGGAGAAGCACAACTCAGCAGCAGATGGTAGCGTCAATGGTTTGGAAGAGAATTCTCATACCGGCCATGGTGGTGGTGTTGTGAAAAGGGAGGAGGAAGGAGGTCCCAACAACGGGGCTTTTAATTTGGAAAACATAAAAAAGATATTTTTTCCGCACAATGATAAAGGCGGAGACAAGCCGAAGAGACCTGTGCACAAGGATAAGAAACCGAGACCAGGGAGAGACAAGAAACCTGTACCCGAGGATAAGAAACCATCCGAGAAGAAGTTGGATTACTCCAACCCGGCGGATCATAGCGGAGGGGCTGGGAAGCAGACGGCTGTCAACCAGGGGAAGAGCATGATGGACAAGGATGAAGCTGTGAGGAGCACAGCAAAGGATGGGTGGTTCTCATCAATGTTCAGGAGCATTGCAGGTAGCAATGCAGAACTGAAGGAGTCTGATCTGCAACCTGCACTCAAATCTCTGAAAGACCGGCTCATGACCAAGAATGTAGCCGAGGAAATTGCAGAGAAGCTCTGTGAATCAGTTGCGGCTAGCCTCCTAGGCAAGAAGCTTGGGTCGTTCACACGGATATCCTCTTCTGTTCAGGCAACTATGGAAGAGGCTCTGGTCCGCATTTTGACCCCAAGGCGATCTATTGACGTACTGAGAGATGTTCATGCTGCCAAGGACCGTGGCACGCCATATGTCATCGTCTTTGTTGGGGTTAATGGGGTAGGCAAATCCACTAACCTCGCAAAGGTTGCTTATTGGCTTCTTCAGCATGATCTTAGTGTCACGCTGGCAGCATGTGACACCTTTAGATCTGGCGCTGTTGAGCAGCTGCGCACACATGCTCGCAGGCTTCAGATTCCAATATTTGAGAAAGGATACGAAAGGGATCCAGCTGTAGTGGCCAAGGGTGCGATTCAGGAAGCCACTCGGAATAAATCAGACGTTGTTCTTGTCGACACTGCCGGGCGTATGCAAGACAATGAGCCACTCATGAGGGCACTCTCCAAGCTCATCAATCTCAATAACCCGGATCTGGTTTTGTTTGTGGGAGAAGCGCTGGTGGGAAATGATGCTGTTGATCAGCTCACCAAGTTTAGCCAGAAACTGACAGACCTTTCCACTGCTCCCACTGCTAGATCGATAGATGGCATCCTGCTTACCAAGTTTGACACCATTGATGACAAGGTTGGAGCAGCGCTTTCCATGGTGTATGTATCTGGAGCTCCTGTCATGTTCGTTGGCTGTGGTCAGTCTTACACTGACCTCAAGAAGCTCAACGTAAAATCCATTGTCAATACCCTCCTGGAGTGAATACTGCGTGCTGCACTCCCATATTTACTTCATAAATAAGCCTTCTTATCTTTTTAAACCTCCATGACTTTGCCGTTGTCACTAATAATTATGTGTAATTCGTGGTTTGCTACTTATGTAAGGGCTGGAACTAGAAATTTCTGTGTTACTTTTAAGAATTTTTCATGTATATTCATTTGGCTCTTGTTTACTTCCTAGTTAAGATTACAAGAAATTATTGTCTACTCAATCTTTGGAGCAAGAGGATTATGGTACAAATTTCAGTTGAGCTCAAAGTAACAGACGCATGTGGTTCCATTATTTCGTTTTGATACGAAGTGCTAGCAAAATTTATTTTCATCTTTCGTAAACGAGAGGTGTGCAATCAAGCCTACTGAAACTTGTTGAGTGCCAATTCCATTGATGAAACAGATGATACTCTGAACAATTTTGGTACTTCGTCGCCTTAGCTTCAGCCTCTGAAGCTGGCAATCTGTATCCAGTTCGCTTTATTTGCCAACCTCTTGTACGCATAATAAATTGTCTCGTGCTGAGCACGCCTCATGCAATACTGTACAATAGAGGCGAGGCCAGATAACAGTGCCAGTCTTCCCTCACCTGAATCCCCTCATCGTCAGTCTGTTAGCTTACATTGTGATGTTATCAGATGTTTCTCAAAGTTTACTTACGCTCCTGTATCACTGAATATCCAAGTTGCAAATTTTATCGGATCGTGTTGGAACTCGGCTCCGTTCTTCAGATTGATTCGTATCATACTCATAGATTGCAAGTGTGTGCCAAAGTAATAGTTCCAAAAACAAAGTGTGCCGAAGGGAGTAAGGGACTAATCTAAATATATAGCATAGGATGAAAATCAAGATAGAAAGAAGAAACTATCACTAGACATGAAATTGTAATCAAATGAGCTCCAGAAATAAGAGAAATGAATGCAGATATAATGGTAATCAAATGAGAATTTCAGAATGTTTTGAAGAGACAGCAAGCTTGCAACCATAAACTTCTGGAGCAGAGCAGTCTAAAAAGCACCCTCCATTAATTACTTCGAATTATAAGCACATGAAAAAGAAGGGATTCAGTCTCAACAGACACCTTTTTCATAGTTGAATTGGCACACCTCCAGAATGGCATATTGTCTTTCAGAGAGCTGCTTTAGTGATGGAATATTCCTTCGTGAACACCTTATCAATGAACTGAACATCCTCGAATAATAAGCCATCTCACACCGGATAAATTGTTCAG
Source organism: Triticum aestivum (assembly GCF_018294505.1). NCBI lineage: Eukaryota > Viridiplantae > Streptophyta > Magnoliopsida > Poales > Poaceae > Triticum > Triticum aestivum. The sequence continues at coordinate 131,220,914 of NC_057810.1, read as the reverse complement.
ATGCACGCATTTGGTAGCCTCATCGAGACTTCTACAATATTATCCAGACATCAACATTTTCTGATTTTAGTATAGTTGAGTAACATATTTTCGTGCATCACATGTTGCTCAATTCTATGGTAATCACAGAGATATTTTTAGTATATACCAAATACATGTTTTTATCTGTGAATATCAGCAAGTATCACAGAGCGAATAGGTGTTTTAATCCCTGACTATCAGTGAGTATCACAGAGCGAGAACTTCAAGCCTTTGTAGCAAAACAGTATTGTAAGGGCAAGAACTGTACCAAATGAGAGTTGTCCTTTGGTGAGATCTGTTTCCGAACCTGTGGTGTATAGACAGCACCGTCACCGGGCAACTAAGTAAAACTCAATTGGCAATCAATGTCAACAAAAAACACATTAGCTTTTCATTTTGTCAAGCTAATCTGGATCTGACAGAAAAAAATACATTGGGTTAAAACGTACACGCCAAAAACACCATTATATTTTCAGTTCCATCACATCAGCTATCTAATCAGGCAACACTCTAGTAATTTGTAATTACTTAGTTTACTTTGATGCCGACATGCAACGTTTACCAAAAACTAAACTGAAGTACCAATCTGATTTACATTTACTCCCTCCGTCTCAAAATAAGTGTTTTTGATTTAGTACAACTTTGTACCAAAGTTGTACTAATTCACTTATATTGGGACAGAGGGAGTAGCTTCTTAGCAAAACAGTTTAACTATCAAGTCAATGTGCCAGTAAAAATAAAACATGAAACAGTAAAAAGGTTTTGCTGCAACAATAATTGAAATAATGCAGCAATGTTCTCCATCCAATATGATGCCAGAAACATAAGTTGTGAGATAAAGGTTAACACTCTCGCCCAACATCAGTTCTTCCATTTTTACAGCAGCCACTGAGAAGTGCTGCATACTTAAACTAGGCCTCACACCAACCGATACCAGCGCATTAGGTATTCTGAGAGCTTCCATCTTGGCAACTAAGCAATATCCACCGGTAACTGAAGTAAATGTAATAGCATCAGGCCTCTCACCAGTGCGGATAACCAAGTCAAAGATAATTTATCCTTCCATTACCATTACCCTTCTGCAGCCTATGACCAACATTCTTGTTCTTCATTTCAGTAATCAATTCTTTGGCTTTTAAGGAATCACCATGACGAAAATAGCCCTGGATCATGCACCTGTAAACAGTTGCGTCATGAGGTACCCTGGATCAATTCCTTGGCTTTTCCGCGGTCTAGGATGGATACCCTTGGTCTTCATTTCAGTAATCAATTCCCTTGCTTTCAAGAAATCACCATGATTTAAGTAACCCTGAATCATGCACCTGTAAACAGTTGCGTTATGTGGTACTCCCATACCGATCATCTCATTGAAATTTTCCATAGCATCATCCATCATGCCCACTCTGCAATACCCGGCTATCACAGCTAAATATGTGACTTCATCAGGGTTCACTCCCTGCTTCAACATGTCTTTGAAGAAAAGAATAGCCACATCCATCATCCCACACTTAGCATATGCATTAATCAGTATGTTGAAACAATGGAGATCGGGTACAATACCATCTCTTGCCATCAGCTCACAGAGATCAGTCATTTCAACAAGGGATCCTTCTTTAGCGTACCCACGAAACATAATAGCATATGAGACTATATTAGGTTTATGGCCCTTCTCAACCATGGAATAAAAAAATTCTGCAGCTTCTTTGATTCTTCCATGCTTGCAAAGGTAGTCCATGACTGTGTTGCAAGTAAAAACAGTTGGTTTGACGCCTTGACTTCTCATTTTGTCCAACAACCTAACGACCTCTTCAAACTGGCCCGAAATGGAATATCCATGGATCAGTTTATTATATGTCACAATATCCGGTTGAACCCCACTATCAACCATTTGTCTTAGGACCAATTTTGCCTTGTCCATTGCTCTTGCTTTGCACATTGCATCAATAATGGAATTATATGTCCACACATCAGGCACGACCCCCCGCTGTTTCATTTCATGGAATAGATTGCATGCTTTGCTTACTTCACCCTCCTTAAAGAAGCCATCGATTACCATGTTGTATGATACCACGTTGGGTGAGTGGCCAGCTCCTTTTTTGACCATCATCTGGAGCAGATTAAGTGCAAGCTGGCTCCTCCCCTCATTGCAGAAGCCCTTGAGGATTGTTGAGTAGGAGATGACATCAGGCATGTCTCCGGGCATCCTGTGAAGCAGCACTCCCACAGCCTCGTCCATCCGCTTCATGTCACAGAGGCACTTGAATAGGCTGGTGAAGGTAACGACGTTCGCCATGAGGCCTGTCTTGAGGAGGCGGCCAAAGAAGGCGGGCCCTAGCTCTGGGCGGCGCGAGCGGCAGCAGCAGTCAATTAGTATGCTGTAGGTGAAAATGTTGGGCGTTATCACCTGGTGGCCTTCTCGAGCCATGCGGTTAAAGAGAGCAATGGCTAGAGCAGGGCCGTCGGTGCAGGCAGCGGAGGGCAGCGCACGCGCGAGGGAAGCAAATAAGCCGTTGAGTGCGCACGCTGATACCGGAACCGTTTGGCGCAGCAATTTGTCGAACAGTTGGTGTGCGCGCTCCGGCTGGAGCGTCCCAGAGTCCAGATGATCCTTGAGTTTGTTTAGCAGCTGCTGGTTGGCGCGTGCGGAGACGGTGCTGGAGGACGAGCCGGGTCGCACGCATGGCATTGCCGCAGATTGCGAATGTCGGTGCCGACAAGGGTGGATAACGGACGGAGGTCAGACACTCAGCCCAACTTGGAACTAGACTGAACTTCCTTTCCAGGCTTAGGAGCAGATCAAATCTGTAAATCTGTAATCAAATTCAGATGGGATGGCAAATCATTTTGCTTTCTACTCAACAATCGAACATTCAGCACAGAAATCTAACCTTGGACTCACCGAATCATGCAGTTTCCACTCCCCTAATCGCAGGCCATGGGGGTTCTCTTGTCACAACAATGCTGGAGACCGGGGGGAGGGTGGGTGGAATGCAGTCGCGGCACAGCGGAGGGTCCGTCCTACCGGCGCCCTTCGCGGTGGTGGCCGGCGACCTGGTCGGTGGATGGCGCGGAGCGAAGCTGGCGCTCGAAGGAAGATGAGAGGCACATCCACGAGGAATAGAGATGGGGCGACGGAGGAAGTGGGCAGCGACGGCGTGTTTGCAGGCGGCCACAATGGGGGGAGTGGTCAGTGGTTGAAGCAACAAAGAAATCACACGAGAAAACCAACCATTGTCAGTTATGTCCTGCGGTCCTGCCCCAGCGTGACTGAATGTCTTATCTTTCTGTTCACGGGAAAAGATGAGATTTCTCTTTTTTTCAAAAAGAATTTAGATATATTATAAAAGTTCACCGAAAGTATAAAGCATCGTTAATATAATTAAAATTACGTCAAGGTTCCTAGACCACCAGACGATCACACCGTTGACAAAACGAGCCGCCGTAATTCTTTAACATTTTGATTGACACCTGCAATATATCAGCGTTCAGTCGAAGACTGCATCGACAAGTGCATCATTAATTCATTATCACATACGAGCTGGGCAATCTTCTGGCCTCAAGCTGCATCGTCAATTCCGACTAACGCGACAGCTACCTGGAAAAGACATAGAATACAACAATAGATACACCTCAAAGACAGGCAAATCACTAAGAGCATCTCCAACAATAATGTGCAATAACGGCCTTTCGGGTCTTAGGGCCAGAAAAACACTTTCAAAAGCCGCCCTATAGCCATACCGTGCAAATTTTTAGGTAAAAACCAAAAGTGATGCGTCGGGAGCCCAACCGCCAATCGTTGAACATTCATCGCTGCCTCACCCGCCCCACTGGGTCAGCCAATTTTGGTCGTCGGCCGCCACCGCGACTACCACTCCCTTGGTTGCCCCCAAGCCCTGCCACCCCACCGCTCAATGTTGCCACTCGAGGGGGGGGGGGGGGGGGGCACCGCCACAACCCACACAATCGCCACCGAGCTCGGGCCGCCATCGCCCTGTCCCGCCCAATTTCGACTGTCCAATCCCACCGTGTTCCACACCGTCAGATTTTCCCCTGCCGCGTGCCCCAAGCTCCTGTCGCCGTCCTCGAGCACCTCATCGTCATTCCTAAGCTCCCGCTGTTGCCCCGAGCACCATGCCACCGCCCCCGAGGACCTCATCGCCATTCCCAAACTCCCGTTGCCATCCCCGAGTACCGTGCAACCATCCCTTCCGAGCTCCTCGCCATCGGATCGCCATATTTCATGTGGTTCTCAAGTTATAGGGCATCGGTTATATGGTTGCTAAAATGCGAAAAAAAAAATTGCTAACCCAAAACTTTTCTCTCTCCACACCTAAAGTTGGTTTTGGATCACCAAATTATAGAGATGTTGTTGGTGATGCTCTGATACGGCTCTCCTCCTCAGCATTGTCAACAAACTCATGGATAACCATATGTTCGTAGTTAAGGACGACCTAGACAATGGGGTAACCTGTGACAATAGTAAGTATTGATGAATGCACATCAAACATGTCTAAAGTAGGGTTCTTCTCTACCGATTGCACATTAAGGAAGATCAAGCACACATGGAGCAATCTGATAACACACATTGCCTTCTCCAACACAGTCTTGTCCTTCCTCTTCACTCTTCACTTGATTGCATCCAAAGTTGCATAAACATAAGAATTTTGAACAAGCAATCAGCCTGATGCTTAGTGATAATTCATATAATTTATTAAACTATTTCTAGTAATTTAGAGCCCTCAATCTTGGCAGTAATGCAAAACCAAATAACTCTGTAACAGAACCGAGATCCGGTGAGTTACAATGAATAATTGGCCAAAAGTAGTGGCATGTGTTAGCCATATATTTTTTTGAAATGGAACTACAAGATTTGCCTAATCCATTAATTAAGAAGAGAAAAGAGTTCAAGTTCGTGTTACAACACCCCAACCAAAATAAGGCTATTACTCACCCAACATGATTGTTCCTGATTTTTCTGCCCCTGCGGCTACCCAAAGTATCAGTTCGTTCTTATTGTTGGGGAGAAGAGCCATTGGCAGGGCGCTCTTGCGTTGGGAAGCCCGGGCATTTCTTCCATTCCAAATTGTTCATGGGGCTAAAGCATTGAGAGGGAAGCCATCACTTTTCTGTTGGGGATGGTTGTGTCACATAAGGCAACCCGCCACTCTTTACCGAAAAAGGCTTTCGCCCCGCTTTATATATAAAGAAAACCGCCCGAGCCAAATATCCAACAAGGTTCACACACACACACACACACACACACACACACACACACCCAAAGTCACACACACAAATAAGGTAGCAGGAGGGTTAGTGCTAAGGGCACAGCTCAACAAGCCCTAGAAACAAAAGGACACACACAAAGACCGCCACATGAGAAGCATGCCTAATCAGGCTCCAGCGGAGGTGGCGGAAGCGGGGGCGCCATGCGGAAGGCCATTGATCGAAGGTCGGCGAGGAGGGTGTTGATGACGATCCAGTCCTGGGGGCGGCTAAGCGGCCGCCAGAGCTGCAAATAGCCCCACATTATGAAGATCGCGTCAGTCGCACGTCGCAGAGGCACTTTCTGAATGACAAGCTTGTTGCGAATGTTCCAAAGCGTCCACACGAGGATTCCAATGCACAACCATCTAATATGGCGGTAGCGAGGAGAGGAGGCGTGGATCTCAGCAAGTAAGTCGGGGAAGTTGGTATTACACCATCGTCCGCCGACCGTTTCACGGAAGCACGGCCACGGGAACTGGGCAGTGGAGCATGAGAAGAAGATGTGGTTCGAGTCCTCAATCATGACGCACAAGGGACACATCCCGTCCCCTGGGCCATTACGCTTGCGGACTTTAACCCCAGAGGGGAGGCGTCCCCGGATCCACTGCCAAAGGAATATCCTGATCTTTAGGGGGAGGCGAATGTCCCAGATCAGGCTAAAGGGCTCAGGGACCAGCGAAGGGGCGATGGCCGCGTACATAGATTTCGTGGAGAAGCGGCCGGAAGGCTCCAGGTGCCACGACATGGAGTCAGGGGCGCCCTCTACATCCATCAGCAGGAGAGTGATGTCCTGGAGAAGGGCGTCCCACGCGTCAACCTCATGGGGGCCAAAGGGGCGCCGGAAGGCAAGACACCCTAAGTCAATAAGGGCCGTCTCGACGGAGATCTGGGGGTCAGCCGCAATGGCAAATAGGCCCGGGAAGCGGGCGGCCAGGGGGGAGTCCCCTAGCCAGCGGTCGAACCAAAATAGGGTCGAGGACCCGGAACCCACTGAGATGGATGTGCCAATACGAAGCACGGGGAGGAGCTGAATCACTGCCTACCAGAACTGGGATCCACCAGAGCGCTGGCAGAAAGCTAGAGGCTGGCCGCGAAGGTATTTATTCTGGATGATGGTGAGCCAGAGGCCGCGCTCCCCGTTGGCGATACGCCATAGCCAACGGGTCAGGAGGGCAATGTTCATGCGTTGAGAAGACAAGATCCCCAGATCCCCCTGGTCCTTGGGTTTGCAAATGTCAGGCCAGCTCACCATATGGTACTTTTGCTTGTCCCCCTCGCCATCCCAGAAAAACCTGGACTGATACTTAACAACCTCCCGGTGGAGCGTCTCATGTAGGCTATAGAAGCTCATGAGGAACCAGAGGAGGCTGGCAAGCGAGGAGTTGATGAGGATTACCCTCGCCACCTTCGAGAGCCACCGACCCTTCCAGGGCTCGACCCGGTGTTGCATTCGGGTCATGGAAGGGCGGAGGCCCGCCACGATGAGTCGCGAGTCACTAATGGGGATCCCCAAATAAGTTGTGGGGAAAGAACCCAGACGGCAAATAAGCCGGTCAGCAATGCCCTGGGCCTCGTCCGGGGGGTATCCCAGAATCATCACTTCGCTTTTATCGAAGTTGATGGTAAGCCTGGACATCTGTTGGAAGCACATGAGGAAAAACTTCAGGTTGGCAATATCGGTCACGGAGCCCTCGACCATTATTATGGTGTTGTCGGCAAATTGGAGGAGGGAGACCCATCCCCCTCCTACTAGGTGTGGGACCACACCATGAATATGGCCGGCCGATTTGGCCTTGTCAAGAAGGGCGTCTACCACCATGTTAAACAGGAGCGGAGAGAATGGGTCGCCTTGGCAAACCCCACAAAGCGTGGGCAAGAAGGGGCCAATCTCACCGTTAATGTTAATGGCGGTCCGACCGCAGGAGACAAGCTGCATAACTCTGGTCACCCAGCGGTCATCAAAGCCCTTGCAGAGTAATACTTCCCGAAGGAAGGGCCAGTGAATAGTGTTGTAGGCTTTATGAAAGTCGAGCTTCAGGAAGACCACCCGTTGGTGCTTGGAGCGGACCTCATGAAGGACCTCGCGGAAAACCAACACCCCATCCAGAATAAATCGACCCTAAATGAAGGCCGACTGATTGGGGTGAGTGATCGAGTCAGCTAACAGGGTCACCGTATTGGCGTACCCTTTGGCCAGGAACCGGAATATCACATTGATCACAGTGATAGGCCGGAACTGGCGAATGTCCGCCGCGCCCGGTACTTTGGGGATAAGAGTGATGACCCAATAGTTCAGGCGCCCGAGATCCATGGTGCCCAAGAAGAATTCATCGAAGAGAGCCATGACCCACCACTCTTTAACAGAGCGCATCAAGTGCCAAGTAGAGGTCCCCGCAAAAAAAGTGCCAAGTAGAGGTGTTAATAATACTTAGAAGTTGAAGTCAATCTTTGATCATGCCCCATAGTCTAATGAGAACCAACACTTGAAACGAAGGTATATTTGAACTCTCCACAAAGAGCAAAACTTTTGTCAAAAGGCCTATGCCTTCATTGAATATGGTGACTTGACAGGGATGGACTCATCTATTGGGGAAAACAAGACTCAATCAAAACAGTTCGTGACCATGAACAGGAGTTCTTGCGTCACAAACACATCACCATTTTACAACCCTGCTGTCAATCAAAACAGTTCTTTGTATTCTTTTCGGAGTGAGTAGTTGGGGGTGGTTTTCTGCACGATGCACCTCACCCTTTTACAACCCTGCTGTCGATGCAGCAGTACCTGCACGTGCTCTACAGTCAGTGCGCCGTCTGATCCTGTGTCAAGCTACACCACATGCTGACACTTACTATGTCTCTACTACTCTACTGCTTAACAGGCGACTGAAAACTACACTAGGTCATGTGCTTATATAAATTGCATCAGCCCCAGTTTAACAGTTTGCTCAAGATACAAAATAAACAAATTCACGAGCGTACAAGGTCAGGTTCTAACAGTTGGAACTCGGCTCCGTTCTTGTTCCGATTGTTTCCTCGTCATATTCATGGATTGCAAATTTGGGCCAAAGGAACTTTTTGGCCTTGGGTGTTCTGTCAAAATAGCATAGGATGGGCACACAGATCAGTTGTAGGATCAAGTTAAAAAAACTATCACTAGACATGAAGCTGTAATTCAATGAGTTTGAGAAAGAAGAGAAGGAACGAATATATAATAATGAGAATTTCAAAAAAATTGGAGGAGGCAGCAAGCGTGCAACCATAAAACTTCCTGGAGCAGAGCAGCCTATCATAAGCACGTGAAAAAGAAGTGGGCCGGGTTCAGTCTGAAGAACCACTTTTTTTTCTGAACCGATTTAGCAGAACGTAAATTTAGCAGTTAGTACATGGCACCACAACACTCTATTAGTCAGAATACATAATATCCCGTTGTGGACACTAGACATGATTATCTATGAACTGAACATCCTTGAGTAATGTGATATCTCGTACAGAGTAAACAACTGAAATGGGTGAAGTATAGAAACACAAAAACAGAGATTTCTCTTTCTGTGGGATTTCCTGATTTAATTCTACTGAGTTTCTATTCTTCGTTCTGTCATAGTACCTTTTTCTGTTCAAGATATAATCCAGTACTTGAATCGATGATAAAGACGGCAAATCAATGGTTCACTAAAAATGTAATAATGGTCCGATGTGTTTGCTTCACAGTCGAATCTGATTTTGTTACATATTGCCTTAATCCTCTCATCAAGATAGAGCTAGGCAAAAGAGGGACTTTCGTCGTTTGTGGATCACTCGGATAAGCGCAGCAAGTCTGGGCTACAAGCAGGTGAACTTTTTCAATAGTTTTTTTTAGAGAAAAGGCGATAGCCCGACTTTATAAATAAAGCCACCAGGCGGAGTCACAACCAACCCAAGGAACCACAAGGGTTTAACAGAGCCGAATAAGAAGTACGAGTACAAGGCAACCAGCCTATCATGGCGCGCAGGCCAGCCAAACAAGCAGCCAAACCACTAAGAAAGCGTCCTCCTAGAGCGCCGCAGCAGTGAAGAAGCCGTAGATTTCATTTTGGATAGCATATCGTCGAACGCCTCTAGATCCCCATCCTTAGTCAATGATCTCCACTGCTGCAAAAAGACATTGGTTTTAAATAAGCAACTGACTGGGTTAGTTGGGAAAATGTGTTCAATAGTGAACTTGTTCCTAGTAGTCCAGAGCGCCCAACAGATCGCAGCCCAGCCCATCATGAAAACCCTCTTAGACCGGCCTACTAGGGAATTGACACAATGCCGAAGATCCTCAAAGGAGGAAGGATTCCAATTAACCCGAAGCCAAAGTCTAATGCAGCTCCAAATGAATTTAGCCAAAGAGCACTGGAAGAAGATATGCTCAGTATTCTCCAGGGTACCGCAAAGCTGGCAACTGTCCGAGCCCGGACCGTTCCTCTTCTTAATCTGGTCAGCCGCTGGAATTTTGCGACGGTGAGCTTGCCAGAGAAAGATTTTAATCTTAGGGGGGATGCGGGCAGACCAAATGTACTTAAACTTGTTAGTGCGGTTACCAGCGATAAGTTTCGAATACGCCGACTTTACCGAAAAACGCCCCGAAGAGGAGTGGGGCCAAGCAACGGAGTCCTCTTCCTCCGAGAGCAGGGGGAAGCAGGCAGTAAGGCGATGCCAATCTTCCAACTCTACAAGGGAAAGAGAGCGCCGGAAATCTAAAACCCAACCCTGAGCCGAGAGCTCAAAGATAGAGATCTCGGGATCAGCACAAAACAAAAACAGAGTCGGGTGGGCCACCGCCAGCGTGGTGTCCCCAGCCCACTAGTCTAACCAAAAACACATGGATTTACCTTACGGACAACGAACTTCACAAGGGACTGGAAAGTCGGCCTAATACTAACCAGCCGACGCCAAAATTGAGAGCCACCAGAAGAGGGAGCGAACATAGGGCTGGAGGAGGGGAAGTATTTCGCTTTGAGAAGGTTAAGCCAAGCGGGGCGATCATCGAGGAACATAATCTTCCACCACCATTTTAACAAAAGGCATTTATTCATGATTCTGGTGTTAATGATACCAAGACCCCCCATGTTCTTAGGTCTACAAATGAGATCCCACTTAACCATCCTATACTTGCGTTTATCATCGGAAGAATTCCAGAAGAAGGCACACCTGTGCTTATCGAAGCCCAAGTGCGTCCCTTCGGACAGCAGATAGAAGCCCATTAGAAACATCGGGAGCGAGGAGAGGCAGGAGTTGGTGAGGGCAACCTTGCCCGCCTGGGAGTTATACCGACCTCGCCACGACAAAACTCTATTGCCAACTTTAGTCACAGCCGGGGCAAAATCTTTAGCCAAAAGCTTAAGAGGGGAAATGGGTAAGCCCAAATATTTAAGAGGGAAAGACCCGAGAGAGCAGTTCAAAAGGTGGGCCACCCGCTGCGCTTCCTCGGCAGGTACCCCAGTTACAATGACCTCGCTCTTAGAAAAGTTGATTTTAAGGCCCGATAGAGCTTCAAAGCAGAGAAGAAGAAATTTCAGATTCGTGATGGAAATATCATTAAGCTCAACCATGATTATGGTGTCGTCTGCATATTGTAAGTGAGAGATGCCATTGGGAATGAGATGAGAGCTAATAGGCGAAATGTGCCCAGCAGCCGCAGCACGAGACAGAATGTGGGAAAGAGCATCAGCCACAAAGTTAAAAAGCAAGGGAGACGCCGGATCACCTTGTCTCAAACCCCTACCATTCGCAAAGAAATTACTGGTCTGACCATTGACAGCCACCGCCGTATGACCCCCAGAGACAAGTTGCATCAGGCGGTGAACCACTGAACCATCAAAGCCCTTGGCCAGCAAAACTTGGCGAAGAAAATTCCAGCTCACTGAATCATATGCCTTTTCAAAATTGAGCTTGAGGACCAGAGCCTTGGTGTTCTTGCTATGAAGGTCATGAATTATCTCGTGAAGGCAAAGCACCCCGTCCAAGGTGAATCTCCCCTTAATGAACACAGATTGGAAAGGGCTAATGACCCGATGAGCGATCGGAGAAACCCTAACGGCCATACCCTTGGCAGGGATCTTAGCAAAGTTGTTAATCAGAGCAATAGGCCTAAATTGGGAGATCAAATCAGCGCCTTTGACTTTAGGGATGAGGGTAAGAACTGCGTAGTTAAGTCTCGAGATGTCTACAGTCCCCAACCAAAAACCTTGTGTAATAGCCAAGATTAGGCCTTTCAACTGAGGCCAGAATTGCCGGAAAAAAGGAATGGAAAAGCCGTCAGGACCTGAAGCCTCATTATAGTTGGCAGACCGAATCGTCTCGAAAATTTCCTCATCCGTTGGGGGGATCAGCAGGCTTTCATTATCAGCGTTCGAAAGTTGATCACAAGGGGGCCAGAAGGACGCAGCCAACTTAAAGCCTAGCTCAGGTTTAGCCGCTAGAAGGTTAGAGAAGAAATCAACCACATGTCGCATAATCACCGGAGGGTCAGAAGTCCTCACACCGTCAATAATAAGGCTATCAATAAAGTATCTCCACCTTCTACCATTAGCAATAGCAAAGAAGTAGGACGTGGGCAAGTCACCCTTAAGGGTCCAGTTGATAGTACCACGTTGTTTCTAGTAAACTTCCTCCTGCCTATGAATGCCCAACAACGCCTCTTCTAAACCATATCGAGTTTGCCATTCATCCAAGGACAGCCCAGCAATATCCTCGCGTTCGTCCAGAACGCCAATTTGAGCCACCAACCTTGCTTTGTCACGCCTAGACTCAGCAAAGTGGTTTTTGGACCAACCTCTAAGAAATCTACGAAGAAAATAGGAGCATTGATGCCAGTCTTCCATCGGGCCAAAAGAACGTCGAGTATAAGAAAGGAAAGTCAAAAAAAATTGGGCCACCAAGTCATTGAAACCCTCCACTTGTAGCCAGGAAGCATCAAACTGAAATCTCGGGACACCCATTGAGCGCGTTCCATCATCTAGAATCAGGGGGTGTGATCGGAGCCAACACAAGAAAGGGCTTTAAGACTGACACGGGGGAATAGAGCATCCCACCTAGGGCAGACAAAAACTCTATCAAGAACAGAGCGGATGGGGGGTTTGATGATTAGACCAAGTGTACCGGGCTCCGACCCTAGGAACCTCATGAATAGTCGTGTCCCTAATGAAAGCATTGAAGGCATCAGCCAGAGGCCACGATAAGTTAGACGAACTCTTGTCAGAAGGGAAGCGAAGCAGATTAAAATCACCCCCGATCAACAGGGGAAGCTGGCAAGATTCAATCTTAATACTAAGCTCATCCAAAAAATCATAGGACATCGCATGGTCAGCCGGACCATATACCACCATGATTTCCAACAAGGAATTGAGAGATCGAATAGAAACCACCGTGTTGGCCCAGAAGATGCCATGGCCAAAAGCCACAAAATCAAAATTATCTTTTTTGGAGCCAAGCAGAAAACCACCCGAATGACCAGTCGAGGCCACAAAGTTCCAATGAAATCTATCTATCCCAGCAATTGCCGATAATTCGCTCACGGAAAAGGATGATTTGAAGGTCTCGACAAGGCCAATAAAATCTACATTATCAGATCGAACCAAGTCCTTAAGTTGGTCTCTGCGCCCCCTAGCGCAGAAACCTCTAAAGTTCCAGAAAAAGGCCTTCATTTATACGACAAGTTTTTGATACGGAGACTCGACCTGCTCAGCGCCATGCAGGATTTTGAGCGCTTCCCTGCTCCGCGTTTAGAAACCACCGGGGGAGCATGACTCCTGTCATCTCCTGTAACGCCCCAGATCTAACTTTCCCCATTTGTACTCCAACTCTTGCCGTTTCCGGTGTCAAGTTATATTAATTTCTCGGGTTCGGGTCCTTGTCTCCGTGTGTTGTTTTCGTTTTCATGCATCTCATACCATGTCATCACGTGCCTTGCATTTGCATACGTGTTCATCTCATGCATTCGAGCATTTTCCCCGTTGTCCGTTTTGCATTCCGGCGCTTCGTTCTCCTCCGGTGGTCATTTCTAGCTTTCTTTCGTGTTTGGGAATTAAACATTTCCGGATTGGACCGAGACTTGCCAAGCGGCCTTGGTTTACTACCGGTAGACCACCTGTCAAGTTTCGTACCTTTTGGACTTCGTTTGATAGTCCAACGGTTAGCCGAGGGACCGAAAAGGCCTCGTGTGTGTTGCAGCCCAACACCCCCCAAATTTGGCCCAAAACCCACCAAACTCTGCTCCATCGTCTCGGTCGTTCGATCACGATCGTGTGGGCGAAAACCACACCTCATTTGGACTCTCCTAGCTCCCTCTATGCCTATTAATACCCCCTCCATTCGGATCTCTTCTTCCCCCGTCCGAAACCCTAGCTAAAAAAAAACAGCTCCCAGCCACCGACGGACATGTCCGCCGCCTGACCGGACACGTCCGCCGGCGCCCCCGACCACTCCGGTGCCGCCACGTGGCAGGCGCACCTCCTCGCCGCCGCCGGCCCGCAAGGCCCGCCGCGGGCCCTCCGCGCCGCCTCCCGGCCCACGTCGCCCGCCACCCGCGTCCCGGCGCCCGCCGCTTCCTTCTCCGGCTCCGGCAGCCCGCGCCACCGCGAGCGCCATCGCCGGAGCTCGCCGCTCCACCGCGCCCGACCTCGCCTCCGGCCGCATCGCCGCCCCGCGCCACGCCGCGACTCCGCCGGGGCTCCTCATCGCCGGCCGCGCCGCCCCAAGGTCCTCCCAGCGCCGCCGGCGTCCTTCTCCGGTCTCCTTCCTCCACGCCGGCCGCCGCCGCGGCCATTTCCGGCGACCTCGGACCGGACTACTACAGTAACCGCGCCCGGTGAACAGTGTTTGCTACAGTAGCCGGATCTAGATCTAGGTTGACCCTCTCTCCCCCGAAACCCTAACTCCCAGATTTTTATGCATTCTTTGACTGCTCGTATCTCCGCATCCGTAGCTCTGTTTTGGGCATATGATATATCAAAATCTCCGCATCGACATGTGCATCATTTCATTCCATTGCATCATTTGCATTTGAGGTCATCTTGATGCCCAAAATGCTGTTAGAAGGAGGCTTCGTGAGTTAAATTGCAGATCCGTTAGTTCATCATGCACTTTTGTCATTTTTGCCATGTTTAATTCGTGCATGATATGCCTGTGCCCCTTTGGGATGAATTGTTAAGCATTTTGTCTTCTTTCCAGAGGTGCCACCCATGCATTTTTAGGATGTGTGTGTTGTCTTGTGCAAGCTTGCGAAGAGAGGTACCTGAGATTGCTGATTTCAGAGACTTAGTGATTTTCACTAAGTCTGGGATATTTTAGTTCATGATGCTATATGTCCAGCTTGTTTCCTAATGATCCGTGCCTCTTTTGAGGATGATCAGTAAGGGAGTTTTGATATTTATGTTATTCTCTATCCATCCATGGCTTTTTTTACATATGTGGAGTGCTCTAGGTTGACTCAATCGAGCTCAACTTTTGCTTCGTTGTTAATCTGGGCAGATCGTCAACTTGTTTGCGATTTTGCCGATGCTACCGTTAGTGTTCCATGCATGCTATGCCTTTGTTCTTGCCATGTGTAGCTAGCACATTGTGCCTTATTGCTGGTTATATGCTTTCCTTGCCATGACTTGCACCGTAGTGAGTGCATCGAGCTCGTTTACATGCCTTCGTGAGTTAAATTTCTGCATGCCTCAGTTTTCACTAAGTCTGAAAACTGATTGTGTTCGAGCTATGTTCGTGAGCTCGGTAGAGTATTTTGTGAACCCTTTTGGCCCCAGGTCACTTTGGGTGTTTTGTTAAGCTTGTTGAGTAGCTCCATGCCATGTTCTTACTTGTCATGTTCAGATTCTCTATCATGTTGTTTTGCTGCTCCGAAGAGAGCATCGTGATCTGAAATTTCAGACTAGTGTTAATTTCACTAAGTCTGGAATCTGTTTTGCATTTGCATTTTAGCCATGCTTGTTTGAACCTCTTAATGGATGAATTTGCCTATGGCTCAGTGCTAGTGTTTTGTTAACCATCTTGTGTACATCACTGCCATGTATTTTGTTTTCATGTTTGGTGGTTGTAGCATGTTCATTTCGTTGCATTTAGATGCCTACTTGCTGTAAATCGCAGACCGGTGTCGTATCTTAAAACGCTCGCCATTTCTAAACCGTAGCTCCGATTCCAATGATCTTTATATCGTTTTCAAGCGATTTCATCCCCTCTATCCAGTGGCACACTTGGTTTTCCAAGTTGAGGCCAGGTTCATGCATTTCCTGTCATTTCTTGCATTTTGCATCCCGCATCGCATCCCGCATAGCATATCGTCATTTCATCATATTGCTTGGTCTTGCCCGTGGTTGATTGTATCCTTGTTGCTTGTTTGTCTTGTTGGGTAGAGCCGGGAGACGAGTTCGCTACCGAGGAGCCCGTTGAGTTTGCTTGTGAGGATCCAGTCAACTCTGACAACTGTGCAGGCAAGATGATCATACCCTCGAAATCACTACTATCTTTGCTATGCTGGTTTGCTCGCTCTTTTGCTTTGCCACTGCTACGATGCCTACCTTTTGCTTGTCAGCCTCCCAATTGCCATGTTGAACCTCTAACCCTCCATTGTCCTAGCAAACCGTTGATTGGCTATGTTACCGCTTTGCTCAGCCCTTCTTATAGCGTTGTTAGTTGCAGGTGAAGATTGGAGCCGTTCCTTGTTGGAACATTTATTTACTTGTTGGGATATCATGATATTGCTATGTTATCTTAATGCATCTATATACTTGGTAAAGGGTGGAAGGCTCGGCCTCTCGCCTAGTGTTTTGTTCCACTCTTGCCGCCCTAGTTTCCGTCATATCGGTGTTATGTTCCCGGATTGTTGCGTCCCTTACGCGGTTGGGTTATAATGGGAACCCCTTGATATTTCGCCTTGATTAAAGCCTGTCCAGCAATGCCCAACCTTGGTTTTACCATTTGCCACCTAGCCTTTTCTTTCCCTTGGGTTCTGCAGACTCAAAGGTCATCTTATTTTACCCCCCCCCCCGGGCCAGTGCTCCTCTGAGTGTTGGTCCACCTGTCAGCTACCGGTGGCCACCAGGGGCAACTCTGGGTTGGCCTACCCGTACCTAGGACAATCTGAGTGTGCCCTGAGAAAGAGATATGTGCAGCTCCTATCGGGATTTGTCGGCACATTCGGGCGGTGTTGCTGGTCTTGTTTTAACCTGTCGAAGTGTCTTGAGTTACCGAGATACCGAGTCTGATCGGAACGTCTTGGGAGGAGGTCTATTCCTTCGTTGACCGTGAGAGCTTGTCATGGGCTAAGTTGGGACTCCCCTGCAGGGATTGAACTTTCGAAAGCCGTGCCCGCGGTTATGGGCAGATGGGAATTTGTTAATGTCCGGTTGTAGATAACTTTAACTTAACTTAATTAAAATGAATCAACCGTGTGTGTTACCGTGATGGCCCCTTCTCGGCGGAGTCCGGGAAGTGGACACGGTGTTGGAGTTATGCTTGCGCAGGATGTTCCTTAGTTTCTCGCTCAGTGCTTCGCCTTCTCTTCTCGCTCTCTTTTGCGTATAAGTTAGCCACCACATATGCTAGTCGCTTGCTGCAGCTCCACATATATTTGCCTTATCCATTCCTATGAGCTTAAATAGTTTTGATCGCGAGGGTGCGAGATTGCTGAGTCCCTGTGGCTCACAGATACTACAACTCCAGATGCAGGTCCAGGTGTTTCTGCTCCAGTTGACGATTACGAGCTCAAGTGGGAGTTCGACGAGGACTCTCAGCGATACTACGTGTCTTTTCCGGATGATCAGTAGTGGTGCCTAGTTGGGGTTATCGATTCAGGGCCTTGTCGCATGTTGGGGGTCTTTTCTATTTTGGCACCGTAGTCGGGCCATGAGTGATTTGTATGATGGATGTTATTTATGTACTCTGATGTGACGTGGCGAGTGTAAGCCAACTATGTTATCTCCCCCTTTTATTATATATTGCATGGGATGTTGTAATGATTGCCTGACTTGCGACATTGCTTTCAATGCGGTTATGCCTCTAAGTCGTGCCTCGACACGTGGGAGCTATAGCCGCATCGAGGGCGTTACATCTCCCCCCCCCCCCCGTCCCCACCGGCCACAACTAGTGGGGCACCCGAGCCCATCCCAGCCTCCTTGGCTTTCGCAATATCCGCCTGGGTGATTTCATTCGCCCTAATAATACCAAGAATAGACGAGGGACATCCCAAACTAGAGTCTAAACAGATACCCACATCATTTAAAATTCTTAGCAAGTGATCATCAGTTTGTGAAGGAAGAACTAAACGCACATGAGAGGAACTCGTGGGGAGGGAGGGGGAGGAAGGTGGGGACGAAGCTGAAGGGGGCAGATCCCGGGCCGCAGCACGCCGAGCAGCCCGGTCGACCACCCGCTCACCACTGTTGGAGACGCGGCCTCTTTTGCAAGCCGTGGAAGCATGCGAACGCACATGCACAGGGCGAGCACGGCTGGGGGAAGCCGCAACAGAGGATGGGCCCGAGGCCATGCCCAGATCAGCATCCAGCCTATGGCAGAGCCCAGCCGCGGACTGCCTAGAATCACCAGACGCACGGCTCTTGGCGGAGTACTTCTTGACAGAGGATTTCTTCTTCTTCTTGAACGCCACAGGGCCCACCGGAGGGAGATCTTCAATGCCAGACAAGGAGGGATAAGCAGGACGGGCAGGGAGATTGGAGCACACCGCCGAGAAAGGCGTGCCCTTAGCCCCACCAGAGGCCGCCTCCCCCCTCCCAGAGCAAGAGCCGAGTCCTGGGCCCCCTTGCCAACAGGCGCATTCTCCTTGAGCATGTCCTGGTCTTCGAGTGAGAGACCATCCCACTCCGACTGGGTGAACCGAGGATCAGACCCGTGCATGGAATCGTCGGGGCAGCCGTCCCCATCTTTGCTCTTGTCGCCATTGTCAGAGGCCGGGGGCGGGGGAGGAGGAGGAGGTGACACCGGACCCGAGGCCCCCTCCACCCGCACACGGAGCCGGAAGCCACCAGCCGCAGGGAAGATGTCGATGGTGCCACGAATGCACAGGAGGTCCACGCACCAGACCCGAAGCCGGGCCGGCCCCAGGATCGCCAGAGAGCCTTGGTCCACTTCAATAGGTTTCCCGATGAGAACTCCGAAAGCCATAAGGAAACCCGTGGTGCGCATGTTCGGAGGACATGTTCGACCAACACCCACACATCAGACAGAGGGGAGATCGCCTTGGATCCGTTAGAGGCAGCTTTGACTGAGACCACAAGTTGATTCAGAGGCAGTGTGAAGCTAGTGCAAGAGGAGATCATCCGGAGGCTCTCTTTAGAGGGAAAAGTCGCAGCAAAATCGAACTCAGAGAGTTGGCGAATCTGCCAATCCCATCCACCCTCATCCCATAGCTTAAGCTCATCGAGAAGGGTCTGGGGAGAGATGCGTTTAGCCTGGACGGAAATAATGCCCAACATTGGATAGAGACGGGATAGGAGCAGCCTCGGGGATTCCCTTATCTAGAGCAAAGAAAGAACATCCAGGGAGACCGGTGCCATAATGAACAAACGCAGGATGCTTGACACGATTCTGACTGTCCACTGTTAGGTGACCGTGTTCCCTGCGGATGCAGCAGAAAGGGGGGCTTTCACATCGCGATTGGAAATGGCCGGGGCGATGGCACGCAAAGCAACTGAGGATGGGGTTGGAGACTTGGGATTGGGGAGGGATGCGACCAGCGCCACGAGGAGGAGGAGGAAGGAGACCATCCCCAGGCGCAGCAGGCCCAGATCCAGAGCCCCGCCACGGGGCCGACAGGACACCGAGCCGGAGCCCCCGACGCGCCACGGGGGAAGAAGCGAGACGGCCCTCCCCCCGCCACCATCGGAGCCCGCACCGGAGCGCCGCCCTGGGGAGCAGCACCCAGCGGAGGAGACGCCTGGGAAGGCCCCGACGAGCCCTCCCTACTGGTCGCCGCCGCCACCTCCCAGGGGTCAGCCGAAGCCGGAGGAGCACCAGACACGGGGGGGGGGGGGGGGAGAGGCACCGACGGGCCCGATCCAGAGGCGCGGGGAGACACGCCAGCCGCCGCCGCCGCCGACCCCGTCTCCGGGGCGGGCGAGGCCTGAAGCTTCACGCGAAGAGCCGCCTCGTACTCCAGATCCGCGGCCGCATCGCCAGAGCCGTCGCGCCCCCACTTCTGCCCGGAGACCGCCTCACTGGAAGACGCACGGGAGCGGTCCATCGCCG
This sequence comes from Triticum aestivum, assembly GCF_018294505.1. Taxonomy (NCBI): domain Eukaryota; kingdom Viridiplantae; phylum Streptophyta; class Magnoliopsida; order Poales; family Poaceae; genus Triticum; species Triticum aestivum. The sequence continues at coordinate 131,201,402 of NC_057810.1, read as the reverse complement.
CCACCTCCGCAAAGGAGAGGGAGAGGGGAGGGGGATGAACAGATCTAGTGAAGCGCCGGATGGGGAGACGGTGACGGAACAGATCTGAGGAGGAGGCAGGAAACCCTAGAAATGGGGGAACCGCACCCCTCCGCACCCGTAAGTACCCTAACCGAGCCAAGCCCGGCTCGATACAAGGCCTTATAGGAGGGGTGGGCTGGACCTGGGCCGCCCGCAGCCCAGGAGCCAAAGAAGGAAGGGGGGGAATCAGAAAAGGATGCCAGAGCCAAAACCGAGGCCGGCCCACCAGGCCCAGCAGCACCCACCGGGGCCCGCGCCTCTGGTGGGGGCACCAGCGCCGCCCCCGATCCCAGATCTAGGGTTGGCACCAGCGCCGGCGCCGCCGAAGCAACGGAGACCGCACCCGAGGACGAGCCAGCACGGGAACCCGCCGGAGAGCACGAAGCCGACGCCGGCGCAGCCCCAACCACCCCAACGGACGGCAGCGGGGCCGCAGACGGGGACCAGCACGATGCACGCCGACGCCCACGCGAGACGCGGCGCCACCCATCCGCCTCCACGGCAGGCCAGACAGGCCGCCCCCGTCCCCCGGGCGCAAACTTGCGCTGGCGAACTACCGCCGCAACCCTAGGGGAGGGGCACGCCGGGACCGGGCGGGGAGGGGGAGAAGGAGCCTCAGATTCCGACCCGGAGCCATCCGAGTCGAGCGCCCAAAACTTATTAGCCCGGAGAGGGGCGATGTGGACAGAGCGGGGAGGAGAGGCCAGAGAGCAGAGGGGGGCTGCGCGCGACGCCGGAGAGGAGCTCGGGGGAGTACGCGGAGGGGAGGGGGAAGAGGAGGTCGCACGTGGCAGGGACGCCGCCGGGACTGAGCCAGAACCAGGCGTCGCCGCGAGGGGGAGGGGGGAGAGGAGAGCCATCGCTTCACTGAAATATAAACCCGGACCCACTTTTTCAGTAGTTTAGTTGGTTACAAGGAGTATTAGATAGCCTTGCAAGTCTTGAATTTACGATTGATTGTACTCCCTCCGTCCCAAAATTCTTGTCTTAGTTTTGTCTAAATGCGGATGTATTAGTTATATTTTAGTGTTATATACATCCGTATCTAGACAAATTTAAGACAAGAATTTTGGGACGGAGGGAGTACGATTCTACAAGGGCTATTTCTATGAGTTGAGCCTGCGGAAACGAACACACAGGCACATGCTTGCGCTGCTCGATAATGTGACGTGGCTTCGCCTTGGCAAGGTGAGACCTTGGGCAAAGGCTAAAGCCGCTCGACCCCAGATCTTGATCCCTCGGCAGATCAAGAATGGACTGCAGGGTGAAAACCACGATGTGTTTCAACAAAGCATTGCAGCCTTTTCGTTCCAGATGCAGTGGTGCATCATCTCCGATGCAAGCAAAGCTGTGACATGCCTCTCCTTGGCGGCATGGTCAACAAAGCTCATGATAAACACATTGTTCCAAACGACTCGGCTAAGTACGGCGCAACCAGTGGGGTAATCCATACAGTCTTGAAGAATGCACTTTAGACACGTCTAGACTGTGATGCTTCTGTCCTAATGGCTCCTATTCCTACACTTTGACATCAACCATTTCGATTTTCAAAACTATCACATATAATGTGTTTACATTATATAACAATATACTGGCCACGGTATATACTAAAGAGTTATTAAACAATGAATGTGAAAGCCTGAAAGGGAAGTGGCGAATTGTGTGTGCGAATGCACTAGCATGTCGATGTGAAGATGGAAGTGGTTGTATATGTAGGAGGAGAAGAGAAATCATTTTATACACATTTAAAGAAGGCTGGTGGACTATTTATTTGCACCAATTTCACCTTATAACACTTGTGCTCTATTCCGACTTACTAAAACTATGTTTTCCCCTTCTGATTCAACAACGATTCTATATCTCTTTTTAGACAAAAGGCACATATGCTAATACTTTATGTAAGGCCCCAAAAAGAACTGGTGAATGGTTTTACACACACTAAGCACACGTTGAGAGAGAGAAAGAGTGTCTCAGTTGGTTGCTTTGTATACAAAGCGGGGGGAAACCCTTTTTCGGTAAGAGAGAGATCTAAGCACATTGAGCAACCTGATCACCCACATTTTTATCTCCAATGAAGTCTTGTCCTCCCTCTTCACTGATTGGACCAAAGCTGCTTAGTGTTCGTTGGTTGTGGTCAGTCTTGCACCAACCTCAAGAAGCTCAACATAAAATCCATTGTCAGTACCCTCCTGGAGTGAATGCTGGGTGTTGCACTCCAATATTTATTTCCGAAATAACGCCTTTTATCTTTTTAAATCCCCCATTACTTTGTCCTTGTCGCCAATAATTATGTGTAATTCATGGTTTGCTACTTATGTAAGGGCCGGAACAAGAAATTTCTGTGTTACTCCTAAGAATTTTCCATGTGTGTTCATTTGACTCTTGTTTACTTGCTAGTTAAGATTACATGCAATTATTATATACTCGATCTTTGGAGCAAGAATATGGTACAACTTTCAGTGAAGCTCAGAGTGACAGATGCATGTAGTTCAGTTCTTTCTTTTGAATGTGAAGTGCTAGTAAAATTATTTTCATCTTTTGTAATATCATTTATGATACTCTTTACCCCAAAAGGGTTTTCTCCCGCTTTATATTATAAAGCAACGATCATCACATACATCTGAGTGAGCCGGACAAACACACGCCACCACAACACACAACGAACACACCCAAGGCTAGATACAAAGGTGCCAAGCACCATCACACCACTCGGACACAACCAAGCAAATAAAATATGAGCTACGAAGAACCACTTGGAGCCACTGAGGGGGGGAGACGGACAATGACAAAGCAAGGACTCCAAGACGGTACCTCCCAGAAGGGTACGGCCACGGATAGCCGCCACCGTCCGATCCGCAGATCAAGTTTTCACCCGGAGCGACGTAGGGGGGTGGGAGTACCGCGACGGAGCCTTCAAGAAGAATACGACATCCACGGACGCCGCCACCGACGGCTAGAAAAGGACTGGGCAAGTGATGAACCCCGGCCCGCCGACACACCCCTGCACTGCCAACCACCCGCAGTCACATCCCCTGCGAAACCATGGTTGCCCGCTCGCACCTGAGACGCAGGTTCTGCCCGGCAACGCCACGCCTCCCGCCGCCAGGGCCGTCGCCCAACATCCAGACACCCCCAAGACCATTCAAAGAGATCAACTTTGCACCAAAGGAACACCAACGACCGACGAACCGCAGCATACGTCCTGCCTTGAACATCGTCGGAGCTGCGACAGCCAGCACGCGGCCCGGGAAAGGGGGAGGTGGGGGAGCGGACGCATCCGGACCGGCACACCCATGTGCCAGTGACGGGGCCCGAGCAGGTCGGCACCACCTATCCCTCCAGCCAGCCTCCGCACCGGACACACCCCTTCTGATGCTCTTTTGAGCATGAACTATGAATCATCTCTCTTTCTCTATGGCAATTACAAGCATTGCTTAAGATTTTTTTCTTCACTTTATCCTTTCGTACAATACAGTGAAAAGAGAGAGAATCGACTGTAATGACACCTACTGAAACTTGTTAAGTGTCAATTCCATTCATGAAACAGATGATATTCGGAACAATTTCCGTACTTTGTCGCTTCAGTTGTAAAATCAAGATATATAGAAGAAACTGTCACAAGACATGAAACTGTAACAAAATGAGCTCCAGAAACAAGAGAAAGGAGATATACTGGTAAAGGCATGAGAATTTCAGAATGTTTTGAGGAGACAGCAAGCTTACAACCATAAACTTTTGGAGCAGAGCAGTCTAAAAAGCACCCTCCACTAATTACTTCAAATTATAAGCACATGAAAAAGAAGTAGGGGATTCAGTCTCGATAGACACCTTTTCCATAGTTCAATTACACCTCCAGAATAACATTAGAATGCTAGGTTCCGATGGCTATATATTGTGCTATCAATGAACTGAGCATCCTCGTAATAAGCCATCTCACACCGGATAAATTGTTCAGATGCACACATTTGGTAGCCTCATCTAGACTTCTGCAATATTATCCAGACATCAACATTTTCTAATTTTAGCATAGCTGAGTAACATTATTTTCACGCATCACAGGTTGCTCAATTTTATGATAATCACAGTTTTTTATCAAGTATAGCAATAGGTGTTTTTATCTCTAAATATCTGTGAGTATCACAGAGCAAGAACTTCGAGCCTTTGTAGCAAAACAGTATGTAAGGGCAAGAACTGTACCAAATGAGAGCTGTCCTTTTGTGAGATCTGTTTCCGAACCTGTGATGTACAGAGAGCATCCGTCACCAGGAAACTTAGTAAAACTCAATTGGCAATCAATGTCAACAAAGGTAACAAATTAGCTTTTTATGTTGTCAAGCTAATTTTGTCTGACATAAAAAAACACATTCGGTTAAAATGTAAACACCAAAAAAAAAATTCAGTTCTATCACATCGGCTATTCTATTCAGGCGACACTCTAATAATTTGCAATTACTTAGTGTACTTTGATGCTGACATGCAACATTTACCAAAAACTAAACTGAAGTACCAATCTGAATTACCATTTAGATTCTTACTTAGCAAAATAGTTTAACTATGAAGACAATGCATAAAAATAACACATGAAACAGTAAAAAGGTTTTGCTGCAACAATAACTGAAATAATGCAGTAATGTTCTCCATCCAATATGACGCCAGAAACATAAATTGCAGATAAAGGTTAACACTCTTGCCCAACATTGATTCTTCCATTTTTACAACAGACACTGAGAAATGTTGCATAATTAAACTAGGCCTCATACCAACCGATACCATAAGCATTAGATATTCTGAAAGCTTCTTACATCTTGACAACTAAGCAATATCCACCGGTAACTTAAGTAAATGTAATAGCATCAGGCCTCTCACCCGTGCGTATAACCAAGTCAAAGGTAATGTGTCCTTCCATTACCATTCCACAGCCTATGACCAATATTCTTGTTCTTCATTTCGGAAACCAATTATTTGGAAAACAACCCTGGAACGTGCACCTATAAAGAGTTGTGTCATGAGGTACCCTGGGTCAGTGGCGGATGGTCATGGGGGTCATGGCCCCCACAAACAATTCACTAGTTTTAGTTTTACTAGTGCAATGTTTGTCCATCATACTAATTTTGGTGTAGTGTAGACCCCTAGCCACTGGAATGTTGTCCACTGATCCTCTACTGCCCTGGATCAGTTATTTGGCTTTTCCGCTTCTAGGATGGATACCCTTGGTCTTCATTTCAGTAATCAATTCTTTTGCTTTGAAGAAATCACCATGATTTAATTAACCCTGAATCATGCACCTGTAAACAGTTGCGTTATGTGGTACTCCCATATCAATCATCTCATTGAATTTTTCCATAGCATCATCCATCATCCCCACTCTGCAATACCCGGCTATCACAGCTAAATATGTGACCTCATCAGGGTTCACTCCCTGCTTCAACATGTCTTTGAAGAAAAGTATAGCCACATCCATCATTCCACACTTAGCATATGCACTAATCAATATGCTGAAACAATGGAGATCGGGTGCAATACCGTCTCTTGCCATCAGCTCACAAAGATCAGTCATTTCAGCAAGGGATCCTTCTATAGCGTACCCATGAAGCATAATAGAGTATGAGACCATATTAGGTTTATGGCCCTTCTCAGCCATGGAATAAAAAAGTTCTGCAGCTTCTTTCGTTCTTCCATGCTTGCAAAGGTAGGCCATGACTGTGTTGCAAGTAAAAACATTTGGTCTGACACCTTGACCTCTCATTTCTTCCAATAACCTAACTACCTCTTCAAACTGGCCTGAAGTGGAATATCCATGGATCAGGCTATTGTATGTCACAACATCCGGTCGAACACCGCTATCAACCATTTGTCGAAGGACCACCTCTGCCTCATCCAATGCTCTTCCTTTGCACAACCCATCGATAATGGAGTTATAAGTCACCACATTAGGCACGACCCCCTGCTGCATCATTTCATGGAATAGAGCGCATGCTTTGCTTAGTTCACCCTCCTTAATTAATCCATCAATGATTATTGTGTATGAAACCACATTGGGGGAGTGGTCATATCCCTTTTTGGTCACCATCCGGAGCAGGTCAAGTGCAAGTTGGCTCCTCCTGTTGTCACAGAAGCTCTTGATAATTACTGAGTAGGAGATGACATCAGGCATGTCACCGGGCATCCTGTGGAGCAGCACGCCTAGGGCCTCATCTGTTTGCTTCATGTCACAGAGGCACTTCAATAAGCTGTTGAAGGTGACGACGTTTGCGGTGATGCCTGTCTTGAGAAGGAGGCCGAAGAAGGTAGGCCCTAGGTCTGAGCGGCGCAGGCTATGGCAGCACTCAATTAGTATGCTATAGGTGTGATTGGTGGGTGCCATCACCTGGCGGCATCCTGCTCGTGCCATGCGTTTGAAGAGAGCGATGGCGAGGGCAGGGCCATCAATGCAGGCGGCGGATGGCGGGGCACACGCGAGTGCGGCAAATAAGCCATTGAGTGCGCAGGCAGATACTGGGACGCGTTGTTCCAGCAAATTGTCGAACAATTGATGCGCAAGCTCCGGCCGTAGTGTCCCAGAGCCGAGATGATGGTGTAATTTGCTTAACAGCTGGTTGGCGCGTGAGGAGATGAAGCTGGAGGAAGAGCCGGGTCGAACGTGTGGCATTGCCGCGGATGTGGGAGCGTGTTGGTGACGACAAATCACTGGAGGTTAGACACTCGACCCAACTTGGAAGAGGTAATAGCACCAGGAGTCCCACAACTTGTCCTGGATGTGATGATTTGGTCCCAATCTTGCAAAAGGCAACTATTGAGTCACACAACTTGCATCCAAATGTGCAAATCTGGTCCCAGCCAACCGTAGCACGACAAGTAGCGCCTAGTCAGCACAGCGGGTCAGCCCAGCGCTTTTTGCATTTACCCCCTGGACTTAGTACTAATCAACCCACACTACAGCACCTTAGTTTAGCTGCCTGGGTATATTCCTGGGATATTCTACTCAGCCCACTCCACTCCACTCACTCATCTTTCTCTGCTCTCGACCATCTCCTGCTCCCCAGCTAGTCGCCGCCGTCCTGCTCGCCGCCTCCGTCCGTTTAGCTCGCCGCCATGGTGTCTTGGAGTGAAGGATCCAGCTCTTCGTCCGACGGGTACTCTGTCATAAGTGAGGTTAGCTCCAGCTCCAGTACAAACATACTCACTGGCATTTAGGGTTAGCAATGGGGAATTTTTGCTGACAACAATATTTTCTAGGCTCCTACTGCTGCCACCATTTTCTGCTCTGAATGGACAGGCCTTGCTCCAGATCTTGCAGTTAGATGTGAACATCAGTGTGTCTGTGAGAAGTTAGTTTCCTTTGAATTAGTTGACAGTGGAAGGAGGTATCTTGCTTGTGCACAAAAGGTTAGTAGAACTCAAGTTAAGGCCAGCAAATTTGTAATGTGTCATCTTACTGTCATGTGCATAATCTTGTAGTGTGGCATTTAACTGTGGATTAGTGCATCAATATAGTTTATTGAGGAAAATCAGTTCACTGAAGAAAACAATATTTAGTCAACTGAAGTTTTGGTTATGCTAAGAATTGAGATAGTGCTGTAATAATAGATCAATAGTGGTACAAGCTTTGCCATTTATCTAAAAATGTTTTCTTTCTTATTTTGTAGGAAATACCTAAATGCAACTTCATGGAGTGGATTGACCCTAAATGGCCTGCCACTCTGAAGATGAGTTTAGCCAGGGTTTGGGGCATGTATCAAGATGAGAACAAGCTAAGGCTCAGGGAAAATGTAGTTAATGCTGAAGAGAATTTTAGGGTTGTGAAAGAGAAGGAACATATGGAAAAGGATCTGAGGTTTTTAAACTAGATTTTGCTAAGATGGTAGCTGACAAGGAGCAGGCAATTACTGAATTGGGCAATGCAAGACTTGCTATTTCTGACCTGAAGCAAGAGCTTGAGAAGAAGAAGATGTCTGATAAATCTAGCACTACCATTCATCAGGTTGTGAGGGCTAAGGCAGAGAAAGAGAGGGATGAGATGAAGCAAAAGATGGACAGCATGAAGGTACAAATGGACAACATGAAGGATGAGTTGGACAAAGTTGTGTCACAGAGGGATGACCTGAAGAAGGAGAAGAAGAAACTTGAGTACATGATTGGTGATTTATTCAGGCACGAGGAGGAGAACAAGAGCAAGATAAGGAGGTTGAAGGAGATCTTAGATGAATTTGAGTAATTCATTGCTGGTGTAATGTTGCCTTAAGATGGACCTTTTAATTAGTTGTATTCCTGTAGTGAACTTGGTTAATTTCCATGGCACTGATTATGTATGACTACTCTAAGTTAACTTATTTCCTATATGTATGACTGCTCTGAATTTGTCTTAATTTAATGTTTAGTTAACTGAAGATTCAGTTATGTATGACTGCTCTGAATTTGTCTTAATTTGAAGTTTCAGTTAACTGAAGATTCAGTTAACTTGGTTGAATTGACAGTGTAACTGAAGATTCAGTTAACTGTATTTGTTTCAGTTAACATGTGTTAAACTGAAGATGTGTCAGTTAACATGTGTTAAACTGAAGATGTGTCAGTGCATTTGTTTTAGTTGATATTAAGTACTTTTAGTTAATTACATTTGCATACCTGAAGACAGTGTCAGTGCATTGAAGATTCAGTTAACTGTATTTGTTTCAGTTAACATGTGTTAAACTGAAGATGTGTCAGTTAACATGTGTTAAACTGAAGATGTGTCAGTGCATTTGTTTTAGTTGATATTAAGTACTTTTAGTTAATTACATTTGCATACCTGAAGACAGTGTCAGTGCATTGTTTATGTTACTGAAGATAACCTCTAAGATAACCTAATATAACCTAAGATAACCTAAGATAAACCTAAGATTCAGTGACACTAAAAAGAGTTAAACCTACAGCAAAATTATGTTAATATTCAGTTATCTGATATCCAGTTTCACTGAAGATTCAGTTAATATTCAGTTATCTGAATATCCAGTTCACTGAAGATTCAGTAAACCTAAGAGTTTCAGTTATGTTAAAAAGAGTTTAACCTAAGATTTAGTTAATATTCAGTTATCTGAATATCCAGTTCACTGAAGATTCAGTGAATTGCAAATTCAGTTAAGATTATGATATTGTTTCAGTTAACTAAAAAGAGTTAAACCTACAGCAGCAATGCAAACACAACAGCAGCAACAACATGCCATACACAGCAGCAGCAGCATGGCAAACACAGCAGCAGCAACATTGTAACCAAAATTAACAGAACAAAATAGCAAGCATAGCAGCATTGCAGCATAGCATCATCTGATCATCATAGCATAAGTTTCAGCAAACATTGCAGCAGATCAAGCATAACTTTGCACCAGTTCCCACAGCAGATTACAAATAACTTATGTGCTGAACTTGTAAGCAGCACACCTAACTTAACTAAACGCAAAATAGCACTAACTTATATGCTGAACTTATAAGAAGCATACCTAACTACTTGACCTTCTTCTTCGCTCCTTCTTCAGTCGTTCTTCACATCTTCAGTCGCTTGAGACGCTCGGAGTGGCGCACCTCCACTGCAGAAGATCTCTTGTTGCCGATCCTTGCCGGCTCCGCCGCCGCGTCCTTCTTGGGCACCTCCTCCACCAGCTCCTGCTTGACGATGTCAGGTACATCTGGGAGCACCTCCACATCAATCAGGAGGTCTCTGTCGCCCTCCCTGGCGTTGTGGACTGGCGCGACCATTTGGATCTCGTCCTCCTCCGCCTCTTCTTCGTCGTCTGACAGGACAACGAGCGACACCTCGACTGTGTCAGACGACACATACGAGTCAGAGGAGTCTGAATCTCCTCTATAGCCCGAGTCGTTGTCGGAGTTCACCTTGCAGTACTCCGAGTCGGACGACAGAGAGACGTCGTCGTCGTCGATGTGGACGAGGGGCGCCAGCGCAGGCAGGGCCAGAACCATGTCGTGGACGCGCTGCATCCTGGACCACACGCGCTTCGGATCCGGCTGCGGCTGCGGCGTGGTGGCGGACATGTACATCCACCAACGCGCACGCTGCCTCGGATCGTCGGAGCGCGTCTCCGCCATTGCGAAGCGGAGGATGTTGGCCGGAGGGGTACCTGGGCGTCCACGAGAGCGCGCCTCTTCTCGTCGTCGGTCATCGCGTCGATGAGGCCCCGCGCGTGGTTCATAAGCATGTCGACGCCGGGGAACCACCGGCCTATCTCCTGGAGCTCCACGCCCGCGACCTCGTCGTCGCCTGCCATCTCGTCGACCATCCTCTGCCATGCAGGGTGGTTGTCCATGGCGTCGGCGGCGGCATCGAGATGGCCGGCGAGGGTTTTCTTGGGGTGGAGTGGGAGGTGGGGAGCGTAGAGCCCGAGGCGTCGTGAAACGGAAGTGGTGAGTGGGGGCGGTGGGTGGTGGGTGGTGGCCTCTTAATAGGAGTGGAAGAGCGAACGACACCGCTCTGATTAGCACGTACAGTTTATCTTGGTATAACAACAGTGGCAATGAGTATCTACCAAGATCACTAGTACTAGCGCATTGGCAAGGAGTTCAAGTTATCAAACAAAAGGTCTTGGGTTTGATACCCAGGACAAACAATTTTTTTGTAAAATTATTTTTAATTAACTACAGTAGTATTCACTTCAAAACAGATCAGTATTCAGTTAACAATAGTAGTATTCACTGCAAAACTTTTTTTAAATCTTTTTTTTCAGTTCAAAGCAGCAAAATTCAGTTGACACTGTAAAATTCAGTTCAAAGCAGCAAAAATTAAGTTGACACAACAAATTTCAAAAAAGCCTTTTTTCAGTCCAACATTCATTTGCCATCCATCATTGACTTATCCCCTAGTTTTGCATCATAGTTTAGTTACAAAAAAGGCAATTAATGCCAATATTTGCCATCAAAAAGTGGCAAATTAAGCAAATGTTTTGCCATCAAAAAGTGGCAACTTAAGCCACTGTTAGGCCAGTCATTGTGTTACATCACATTAGGCCTCTTCAAAAAGATGGAACTGTAATGTCCCACCATCTCAGGGATCAGGAGCCACACATTCTTCAGGAGGATCATTCAGGTCTGGAATCTCCACTCTCCTCTCCTGTCCAAACAGTAGCCAGTATGCCCTATCACCTGGCATACGTCCTCTCCCCCTATCGTTCCTCCTCTTCCTCTCCAAGCATGTGCATTTCCTGTCCCTCTTCCTGCAACATGAGTTGCTCCTCTCCCTCCACCAGCAGCTACATTTGACCCCCTTCCTCCACCTGCAGTTGCATTTCCCCCTCTTCCTCTGCCTGAAGCTATTGCTGCCCCTCTTCCTCTGCCTGAAGCTGTTGTTGCTCCTCTTCCTCTGCCTGAAGCTGCCCCTCTTCCTCTGCCTGAAGCTGTTGTTGCTCCTCTTCCTCTGCCTGCATCTGGATTCCTTTGTCTTTTCCTCCCCCTTCCCCTACCAGAAGCTTGAGAGCCTTGTCCTCTCTCAAGTACTGTCCTTGCCCTTGTTTGCCTACCTGCATTCATTTCTGTAGTGACTCTTGGCTGAGGTATTGCAGCACCTGCAGCAAGAACAAATAAAGACTGCTCTGGTAGTGGGTCATGAAATCTATTTGGAGCTCTTCTTAAAAGTTCTCTTTGACTCATGCTGTAGACCATACTGGTTGGTGACTGCATTGGATCCAGTATAGGATTAGCCTGACTAGGGAATATGTTCTGCACAAAAACATTGAGCAATTGAGTCATGTACAACAAAATTCAGAGAACTACAGTAAATTCAGAGCACTACAGTGATTTCAGTAAATTCAGAGCACTATAGTAAAATGCAGTAAATTCAGTAACCTGAAGAAATGTGGGGTCATCATAGTTTTCATCAACTAGCTCTACACCTTCTTCAATGAGAGCTTCCTGCCATCTGTAATGCCCCTTCCTGTTGTGATCAGCTCTACCACAAATTGAGCAGTGCATTGTAACACCTTTCTTGTTCAAAACCCTAACACCATTCTTCATCTTCTCCTCAGGAGTCTTCTTCCTGTTTTTCTTGGGCCTTCCCAACTGTTTTGTAAACACAGGTGGATACACCTTGTAAGCATTCTGTACCTCCCACACATTTGGGTCTCCTAAAGGGACAAGAGTGTATCCATATGCTTTCAGATATGTCCTGACAGTGTAGCACTCATGCACCAATGTCTCTGGGTCAATCCTCTCCTCCCTGCAACAAGCTATTGAATGCCCACATGGTACTCCAGACAACTGCCATCTCCTGCAATCACATGTGTACAAACCAAGATCAACTGTGTAGCTATTGTTACCCGACTGAACTCTAAACATCGGTTGGCCAGCTTCAGATACATGGCAGTTAGCAGCAAATTCAGTGTTCTTGTCCAATTTCTTCTTGATCTTTGGGCATATTCTCTGCCCTGCCCACTTTTCTATAGCTTCTCTTTGCTTATTCACCATCCTGTGCATTATCTTGTAAAAAATGTACTCAAGTATGCTTAGCACTGGCATTTCTCTACCCTCTAGGATATAACTGTTAAAAACTTCAGAGTTATTGTATAGGAGGATGTCACATTTTGTAAATTCACTGAAGAATGCTTTGCACCAAGTTTTCCACTCAAGTCTTTCAGTCCAGTGGAAAGCAGCTGAGCTGTGACCATCCATTTTTTCACAGTCCTCTCTCCACTTCAACTTGTTTGGTGATCTGGCAATGGCCCACAGGTCTTGCTTCAGTACCTCTCCTTTGTGCTTCTCAATGAAATTTTGGTAAATATGCCTCACACAAAACCTGTGCTCTGCATCTGGCCAAACTTTGTGGACAACATTTATCAGACCTTTCTGCTTGTCACTCATAAGTGTGAAAGGAGTAGTGTTGGTGATGTTCAGATCATCTTTCAAAGTTGTGAGAAACCACTCCCAAGAACTTGTGCATTCTACTTCCACCCAGCCCATAGCAATGGGGTAAATGCAGTCATTAGGATCAATGCCAACTGCACTAAGCAGCACACCTTTAAACCTAGTTTTCATATGACAACCATCTATGAAGATAATAGGCATGCAGCCCTTAAGCCATCCTCTCTTACATGCATCATATGACCAATACAGTGTTTTCAAACATTTTCTGCCCATTGGAAATTTTGTATCTCTAACCAGTCTAGTTGTCAGCAAAAAAGTTGAGCCAGGGTTCTTCTGTCTTAATTCATGTCCATAATCCCATAGTCTACTGAATTGCTCTTCTTCATCACCATGGATCTCCTTTAGTGCTGTTGTCCTAGCCCTAGCTAACTTCCATCTATTAGGGGTGCAATTAAACTCCTTTGTTATTTTCCTTGAAAATGTTCCAAGTGACATCTTCTGGTCATCTCTGAATTCTTCTATGAAATAGTTGCAAAGGAATTTCGTTGTCATGTCCTTGAGCCTCCACTTCTTCTGACACATATGATCACCATAGTAGGCCTTAATGACAAATCCTCTTGTCCTGTTGTCATTGCCAGTCTTAAGCAGCCATGGACAATCACTCTGACAAACTGCATGAAATCTGATCTTGTTATTTTTCAACCTTTTGATTTGCACTCTGTTCTTTATTGAATATGAAGTAATAGCTTTCCTCAGCTCAACCACATCAGCAAAGACCATCCCTACTTTAAATACAGGGTTTTTCATGTCCACCTTGGAATTGAAAGCTTTGAACTTGTACATCAGTTGCTCTTCTTCTTCTCTTGACAGATTCAAATCTTCATCATCAAGTTCATACTCAGGTTCCACCTCTTCCTCCTCTTGCTCAACTTCATCAACATCAAAGTCAATGTTCTCTTCATAAAGATCATCATCTCCATCATCTATGTCATAATCACTATCACTGAAATTTGAATCTGAAAGCACTACATCTTCTGCAACATCAGTCACCAAGTGATCTTCTTCATCAAAATCAGTCAGCAACTCATCTGCTATTGCAACATCAAAAAGCAACTCCTCTCCTTGTGCAACATCATTCAGCAGCTGCTCTCCTTCTGCAGCATCAGTCAGCAAGTGCTCTCTTTGTGCAAAATCAGTCAGCAAAAGCTCTTCTTCTGCAACATTAACCAGCAAAGTGTCTGCTTCTGTCTCCTGTGTTGCAAAGTCTGAATTTGGATCTTCAGCATTGACTGAAATGATGTTGTGAGCACTAGCTGCACTGGATACAACATCATTTGGGTTTACCACTCTGACAGGATTCTCTACTGATCCCACTGTACATATCAAATCTTGCCTGAAATTACTGATGAAATCTGCATGATCAACCATGATTGAAAGAACCTTATGCTGAGCACTAGCTGTTATCATTTTCTGCACATCCTCATCACCTCTGATTTTGAGCATACCATCTGAAATTGTTTTGTCAGGCATGCACCAATAAATGATGTGCTCATTGATAGAATATCCCAACCAAAGCAGGTGCTCTTCAATGACTGCATATGAGAATGTGCCAGCATCAACATAGTCAAGCACCTCCACTGAAGGATTATAGTACTCCATGTTATTGATTGGTCCACAGAAAATCCCACCATGCTCCAGTTCTAATGTGAAGAAAGGGGTGTCCACACTGAGTCCCATTGTTGAATCACAAACTACAACAACACAGTGCAGAATGTAAGCACAATCATCAATAAAAATAACTGAATAAATACATTGAACTGAATACATACAGTTAACTGTAAGAGCACTGACAAACTGATGATTTAGCATGGCTAATGTACAAACTAAGTACTAATGCTGCCCCCTAAGCACAAACCCTAAACTACTTACCTCAAACACTGGCCTACATTGGCCAGACAAAGTTTACATTTTTTACAATGCAAATGCTGCCCCCCTAAGCACAAACCCTAGGCCAAATTGGCACGTGCATTTGCAAAACAGTATGTACATACTAGCCACAAACCTAAAGTCTGGCCAAAAAAGATTATAAACAAGAACCCTAGGTTCTTGCCTAAATCCCCAACTTCACCCAAAACCCTAGGCTACAATCGACTACCAAATAACAAGTATGAGATCGCGGGAAGCACTACAACCACAAACTACCAACCAATGCGGCTAAAACGAGCTCAAAACTAGGCGATCCAACGGGGAAGACAACACCGACCGAGAGGGTTGACATCGAGCGAGCACAGAGAGGAGGAACAGAGCAGAGAGGAGGAACAGAAGAGAGAGAGAACTAACCATAATCCAGAGGGTTGACAGCGGCCGGCCGAACTTGGTGCGTGATAGGCGGCGGCGGCACACCGCCGGTGAAGTCCGGCGACGAGGACATGGCTCACACGAGCGCAGCCAGCACGGCTTGTCGGCCGGTCATGGACAGGGGGGAGAGATCGACGAATGATTGGGCCAGGGGAGGGAGAACCAATAAATTCAAGTGAAAAGCGCTGAGCTGACCGGCTGTGCTGACTAGGCGCCACTTGTCGTGCTACAATTGGCTGGGACCAGATTTGCACATTGGGTGCAAGTTGTGTGACTCAATAGTTGCCTTTTGCAAGATTGGGACCAAATCATCACATCCAGGACAAGTTGTGGGACTCCTGGTGCTATTACCTCAACTTGGAACTAGACTGAACTTCCTTTCCAGGCTTAAGCAGATCCTGTAAATCTGTAATCAAATTCAGATGGGCTGACAAATCATTTTGCTTTCTATGCTCAACAATCGAACATTCAGCACAGAAATCCAACCTTGGACTCACCAAATCATGCAGTTTCCACTCCCCTGGTCGCAGGCCATATGGGGGTTCTCTTCTCGCAACTACGCCGGAGACCGGGGTGGGGGTGGGGGGAATGCAGTCGCGGCGCGGCGCAGGGTCCATCCTACCGGTGCCCTTCGCGGTGGTGGCCGGCATCCTCGTCGGTGGATGGTGCGGAGCGCAGCTGGCACTCGGAAGAAGATGGCGTTGGAGGAAGTGGGCAGCGACAGTGTGTTGGCAGGCGGCCAGAGTGGGGGCGGTGGTTGAAGCAACGGAGAAAACGCATGAGGAAACCAACCATCCTCACGCAAAGGAGATGCAAATTGGTCAAAGGTCAGTTATGTCTTTGCTGATGCATGTCATATATATGTGTTCACCGAAAATATGCTAATTCCTCAACCTTTTTTATTGACACCTACGGTATACCGGCATTAAGCTTTTTTTAGGGAAATCATGCCGCTTTATTTAACCGAAACTAGGGATCTTGTGTGTGATTACATCCAAAATAAAGTCTGGTTGTGAGCCCACCCAAATCTCGGACCGATTTTCTCCTACACATACTCTAGCAAGTTTATGAGCTGCTACATTCCCAGAAGGTCGAACCCATGACACCTTGGCATCCACCAGTGTATTGAGCATCATCTTTATATCCTGCACCCATGGCCCTACAACGGACAATTTCTTTTCTGGATTGTTAAGCATATGGACCACTGTCTTACTATCTAGCTCGACATGAGCCCTCTGAATTTGAAGTTCAATCGCCATTTGAACTGCTCTTCTCCATGCTAGCACTTCCGCCATCTCGGGATCAACAATGTTTGGGAGAAACTAGCAAAGACCAGCCCTGAACGCCCCATTGTGATCCCTGAAGACCGCACCGGCTCCTCCTTTATCTCCATGTCTCGAGACCGTGCCATCGGAGTTGATCTTTACCCATCCATCGGGAGGCTCCCATCGTTGGATAGTCTTTGGCTCTAGTTGTGGCGCCCTCGTCTCATGTGCTAGTTTCCAATCCATGAGCTGCATCTGAACTGTGCCTATTATTTCATATGGCTGGGCGATCTTCCTTCCATCTCTCGTATCGTTTCTGGCGAGCCATAGCCCATATGTCGCATGTAGCAAAACTTCCTTTTCATATCCCGAGGCTCCGGTGAACCAGCCCAACAGCCAGGATGCTAGATTGCGTTGGGTGTTGATATGCCTTGGTGGGGATCCCAGCTGTATAGCCAACTTCGAACTCAATTGCTCCAAAAACTCAACTGAATGTTGGCACACCCAGAATCAATGCACCATTGTTTCCTCAAGGCCACACACAACACAGAAAACACTAGGTTTGATCCTTCGACGATGAAGTTCGCCCCCCACAGCATGACCATTTCGAATCATTCGCCACATGTGGATTTTTACCTTTGTTGACACACTAGTCTCCCATAACACCAAGTACCCTTTGTATTTGCTTACCGAACTGGAGGACTCTGGCTATTCAGACCTCGCTCTATTCAAAGACATCCTCAAATGGTATGCAGACTTGACTGAGAAAACACCATTCTTTGTAAAATTCCATGCTAGATAATCATCAGTGCTCGGTCCCCCTATAGCAATCTGCTTCACATCGGCAACATCCTCTGGTGTGAACATGTTATTCAGCAGTCCCTCGTTCCAAACCATTCCATCTGCTGACATGAGGTCTGCAACCTTGGTGACTCCCTGTAGGTAGACCTGGCCGATGGGTTTTGTACTGCCACTTCATGGAATCCACGCACCATGATGGATATTCACTAGTGCAGAACCGGGCAATAGCACCGGTTCGTAAGTCCCTTTAGTGTCGGTTCCGTAACCGGCACTAAAGTGTGGTCACTAAAGACCCCCCCCCTTTAGTACCGGTTCAGCACGAACCGGTGCTAAAGGGCAACCACGTGGCACGAGCCGGGTCCGGGGGCGTGGAGCCCTTTAGTACCGATTGGTAAGACCAACCGGTACTATAAGGTTTGGGGGTTTTTAGTTTTATGATTTCTTTTTCATTTAATTTTGTGTTTCCATTTTAATTCTTTTTCGTTTGCTGGTATTTTACGATACTACACATTGTAAACGTTATGCATATATATATATATATATATATATATATATATATATATATATATAGAATTTCTAGTAGAACCAATCATCGAGTTCAACATGATTGTCATGATATTATAAGCGTTCATATATAACACCACAAAAGCAAATCACTTAAGTTCAGAACGAAGAACACGGACATGAAAGGACAAGTACTAATTAAGAGCAGCATGAAGAACTAGCTAAATCACTCCTGCTAGCTACTCTCTCTCTGGTAAAATAGCATAGAACATGTATAGCTCTTCTGATTGATCATACTGGAGCATGCCGATGAACCTGTCTCCTAATCGTGGGCTGCGCTTCTCATTGCTGCGCCCTAGTACTTCTCTGCGATCATTAACAATTTTCCTCCAATCTTTCACTATTAAGCATTCATCGCTTCTAGAAATCCTGAATGCATTCATGTGCAATGCAGGATATCTTGGCCTTAAGCTAACAATTGACATCTGACCTTTAGTCTCGATCCCCTGAGGCACAACTGTCATCGGGAGTCCCTGTTGAAGAACATCGTATAATACTTAATTAATATACTTAGCAATGAAAGTTTAGCAAAAAAAATATGTATGCAAAATATGCACTGATCAGGACAAATAGTAAATATCTTACCATCATTCCTAAATAGATGTGACCGTAGTTCAATACCATCACTATTGGTCGCACGTTTTGAGTACTAACATTTCCAAGTGCAGGAAAAAAATTTGTCTTGACAGTATGAAGATCCTCAAGCCATGAAACATAATGACTTATCTCCTCGCAGTTTAGTTCAGCTCCGGGACAGTAGAAGGTCCTGTCTACCAAGCGCCGGACATGTTTGGTTGAATGGAGATAAGCTGTCAATAGAAATTAGTTGTCAGTTATTTTTGAAATAAGCAATATCAAAGACAAAAATATATTTGAGAAGAACTCACATAATGGTAGAACTGGAGGCGTCTGCACATCGACCCATATGTCTCTATTACCTTCAATATCATCTTCCGGACGAATATCAAAGGTGATAACCATACCAGGCTCAAATGCATAAGCCTTGCATAGTGCTTGCCAAGTTTTGCATTCAAAATAGGTGTACGTGTGTGCATTGTATACTTTGACGTTGAAAGTATAACCATCATGCTCAGTTTTCAGGTAAGCTCTCTTTACCTCCATAGTTTCCATATCTTTGAAACCTATCTTATCCAAGACAAAAATTCTTGCATGGCATGGGATGCGCTAGTAGAATAGTGAAAATTAAATTATAAGTCTGGCAAATGAAGCATATATAAGTCATGCTTAATTACGAAAACAGACTTGTCGTTGTGACTTACTGTATCGAATTCGAAAGTCTCATCCAGCTTGATGCTGAATCGCCTACCATCAACAAGGAAATTTCTGTCGCACTGGCCGCGCTCGTCTTCACAGTATGTGCACATACCGAATTTTTTCCGTCGTCAGACGACATTTCCTATGTTCATATTAGGCGAAACATTAAACACTTACTAATTCAATTAATTCAACTACTTCTATTAATTCAACTAAGCATTTACTAAAAAAAACTAGTTACATTAATTTAATTAGTTCAACTAAGCATTTACTAAAAATAAACTAGTTATATTAATTCAATTAGTTCAACTAAGCATTTACTAAAAATAAACTAGTTCTATATATTAATTCAACTAGTTCAACTAAGCATTTACTAAAAATAAACTAGTTCTATATATTAATTCAACAAGTTCAACTAAGCATTTACTATAAATAAACTAGTTCTAATCCTCCATCTCTTTCTCAGACTTATCCCACTTAGGTGAAACATTAAACACTTATTACTATCTAATATTAATTAATATCTAGCCAATTCAAATATATATCTAACTATATTCATCTCTAACAATTGACATTACTATATATTTAACTTTTCTATCTAATTCATCTAACATTCGACATTAATCTAACATTTATATAAACTCAAAATATATAAAAACATTAAATAAATAGAAAAACTCATTAACAAATAATATTTTAATTAGATAATCAAATCTCAGATATGATAATTTTCTTACTAAAAATAAACTAGTTATATTAATTATTCAACTAGTTCAAATCTCATATACCTAAATAAACTAGTTCGACAATTTTCTTACTAAAAATAAACTAGTTATATTAATTATTCAACTAGTTCAAATCTCACATACCTAGCTAATTAATATCTAATTAAATTTTCTAAAAAACAGAAAACAGAAAACAGAAAATAAGTAAAAAATGTGTGTGTGTAGTGTGTGTAGTGTGTGTATGTGTGTGTACGCCGCCCCGTACGTACGAGCGGGGGCGCCGGCGTACGGGGCGGGGGCGGCGGCGTATGGGGCGGGGGTGGCGCCGGCGCGCGGGTGCGAGAACGTACGGGACCGCGGCGACGACGACGGACGGCGGCGGCGTTCGGGGCGGCGGCGCGAGAAGACGACGACGACGGGCGGCGGCGGGGACAGCGACGACGACGACGGACGACGGGCGACGGGCGGCGACGACGGGATCGAGCGGCGCGCGGCGATGTCGCGAGAGGTTGGAGATGAAGTGGGGAGATGTAACTGAATTTTTTGTAAGTGTTATATATATAGGATGGGCCTTTAGTACCGGTTGGAGCCACCAACCGGTACTAAAGGCCAACTTTGGCCAGGCCAAGAGGCGGGAAGAGCAGGCCTTTAGTATCGGTTGGTGGCTCCAACTGGTACTAAAGGGTGGCTCCAACCGGTACTAAAGGGTGATCTTTAGTACCGGTTGGAGCCACCAACCGGTACTAAAGGCCTCGCGCTGCCACCCCAAAGTTTAGTCCCACCTCGCCGGGCGAAGGGCAGCCGCACTGGTTTATAAACTCAGCCGCGGCTACCTCTTTGAACTCCTCTATATAGCAGGCTTGTGGGCCTAAATTCTGCGCGCTGCCCTGTGAGTCTGCTGGGCCTTTAAGGCCTGTAATTGCACGCCCGTGGCCTAGCAGGCCCACA
Organism: Triticum aestivum; assembly: GCF_018294505.1. Classification (NCBI taxonomy): domain Eukaryota; kingdom Viridiplantae; phylum Streptophyta; class Magnoliopsida; order Poales; family Poaceae; genus Triticum; species Triticum aestivum. The sequence goes on along the minus strand of NC_057810.1, from coordinate 131,180,566 downwards.
GGGCAGCGCCCCAATTTTTTTATAGTTTTTTTCTTTTCTGCTTTATTTTCTTCTATTTATTTCTGCGTAGTTTTTTCTTTTCTGTTATATTTATGTTCTTCCATTTATTTCTGAGTAGTTTTTCATCTAGTTTGCCAAAATTCAACATTTTCAGATTCATTTTGTAGTGATTTTCAATTTCACGGTCATTTTATATAGTTTTTTTTTTAGCTATAGTTTTTTTTTCTGCTATTTTTTTCTTTTCTACAAAACTTGATGGTCAAAGTCTCGAGTTATAACCAAAGTTTTTAAAAAAAGAAATGCTGACATGCAATTAGTTTTTGCCATAACAGAAGAAGTCCGGAGTTGTAATAAGTTATTAAAAATAAAAAAGAGGTGCAATGCTCGTTAATTTGCTTCAAGCCTTTCGGAATAGTGTAAACTGCACTGCGCATAGCTCCGCGTAGTCTACCATATTCCTGAAGGCTTGAAGCTAAGCAACGTGAGCATTGAGCCTCTTCTTCATCGTCTCTGCACTCAGGGCTTATAAACCGCTCCTAGTCCCTCTCTCTTCGCGAGGTGGGACTAAAAAATAGCTTACTATGAAACTGTAGTACTGGTTCATCCATGAACCGGTACTAAAGGTGCTCGTGGGGCCCCAGCCTTACCTGACACAACCTCATTAGTACCAGTTCGTGGCACGAACCGGTGCTAAAGGTTCGCCACGAACCGGTACTAAACAGCTCCTCTCGCCTAGCAGTTGGTGCATACTGAACGCAAAAAATATAAGAGTATTTAGATCATGATCTTATATTTCTTTACAGTCTAAATTATCAATATGATCTTATAACATCAAAAATACTTTGATCATCAATGATCTTTGTGTGTACAATCTGAATTGTCAATATGAGTCATCAACGATTTATAAACCGATGAAGACTCATATTGCGGCCACAAATTCTACACATAGAGTTCAATGAAGACCAAGTGCTTGTGATAGTTTGAGAAATAACATATTTAAGGTGGTAAAAGGCTTGTTAGGGGAGCGAGGTGGGACTAAAAACAGCTTGCCATAACCTCATTAGTACCAGTTCGTGGTACGAACCGGCACTAAATGGTGATGGTGGGGCCATAGCCTGACCGCAGGCTGACACAGCCTCTTTAGTACCGGTTCGTAGCATGAACCAGTACTAAAGGTTCGCCACGAACCGGTGCTATTGATCGCCGCCACGAACCGGCACTAATGTACACATTAGTGCCGGTTGAAATTCAAACCGGCACTATTGTGCTTCACATTTGACCCTTTTTCTACTAGTGATTGATGCTCACACCCGAACCAACTCTCCAAATAAGTCCATCCCTAAGCAAATCACGCCCATGCAAAATGCTTCTAAAAGTGTATGATCCAGACAGTGGACAGGTGGCCGAGAGTATTGTGCCATCCTTGAAACCAACTTCAAACTGAACTGAACTACCTGTAAATCTATAATCAAACCAGTCAGCACTTTGCTTAGGTGATGATCCTATAAATTATGTAGCTTTCAACCGAACAATCAAAAATTCATCACATAAATCCAAGTTTGGACTCGCCGAATCATACAGTTTCCACTCCCCTAATCGCAGGCCATGGGGATTCTCTTCTCACAACAATGTCGGAGACCGGGGGGAGGGTCGGTGGAATGCAATCGCGGCACAGTGGAGGGTCCTGTTGGAAATATGCCCTAGAGGCAATAATAAAATTGTTATTATTATATTTCCTTGTTCATGATAATTGTCTATTGTTCATGCTATAATTGTATTGACCAAAAACCGTAATACATGTGTGAATACATAGACCACCACATGTCCCTAGTGAGCCTCTAGTTGACTAGCTCGTTGATCAACAGATGGTCATGGTTTCCTGACTATGGACGGGATCACATCATTAGGAGATCGTGTAGTTCGTTTGCTAAAGCTTTTCTAATGTCAAGTATCATTTCCTTAGACCATGAGATCGTGCAACTCCCGGATACCGTAGGAATGCTTTGGGTGTACCAAACGTCACAACGTAACTGGGTGGCTATAAAGGTGCAGTACAGGTATCTCCGAAAGTGTCTGTTGGGTTGGCACGAATCGAGACTGGGATTTGTCACTCCGTATGACGGAGAGGTATCTCTGGGCCCACTCGGTAATGCATCATCATAATGAGCTCAATGTGACTAAGTAGTTGGTCACATGCATTACGGAACGAATAAAGTGACTTGCCGGTAACGAGATTGAACGAGGTATTGGGATACCGATGATCGAATCTCGGGCAAGTAACATACTGATTGACAAAGGGAATTGTATACGAGATTACTTGAATCCTCGACATCGTGGTTCATCCGATGAGATCATCGTGGAGCATGTGGGAGCCAACATGGGTATCCAGATCCCGTTGTTGGTTATTGGCCAGAGAGCTGTCTCGGTCATGTCTGCATGATTCCCGAACCCGTAGGGTCTACACACTTAAGGTTCGATGACGCTAGGGTTATATGGAAGATTTGTATGTGATTACCGAATGTTGTTCGGAGTCCTGGATGAGATCCCTGATGTTACGAGGAGTTCCAGAATGGTCCGGGGGTGAAGATTTATATATGGGAAGTCATCATACGGTCACCGAAAATATTCGGGGGTATACCGGTATTGTACCGGGACCACCGGAGGGGTTCCGGGGGGGTCCACCGGGAGGGTCCACCTGCCCCGGAGGGCCTTATGGGCTGTAGGTGGAAGGGAACCAGCCCCTAAGTGGGTTGGGCGCCATCCCCCCTAGGGCCCATGCGCCTAGGGTTGGGGGGAACCCTAAAGGGGGCTCCCCCCTTGCTTGGGGGGCAAGCTCCCTCCCCCTTGGCCGCCACCCCCCCTCTAGATCTCATCTAGAGGGGCCGGCCCCTTCCCCCTTCTCCCTATAAATAGAGGGGTGGAGGCAGGGCTGCAGTACCACATCCTAGGCGCAACCCCTCCCCTCCCCAACACCTCTCCTCCTCCGCGTGATCTTGGCGAAGCCCTACCGGAGAACTGCCACTCCATCACCACCACGCCGTTGTGCTGCTGCTGGAGCCATCTTCCTCAACCTCTCCCTCCTCCTTGCTGGATCAAGGTGGGGGAGACGTCACCGGGCTGCACGTGTTTTTAACACGGAGGTGCCATTGTTCGGCGCTTAGATCGCAATCCACCGCGATCTGAATCGCTACGAGTACGACTCCTTCATCCGCGTTCTTGTAACGCTTCCGTCTCGCGGTCTTCAAGGGTATGAAGATGCACTCCCCTCTCTCTCGTTGCTAGTTACTCCATAGATTGATCTTGGTGATGTGTAGAATTTTTTTAATTTCTGCAACGATTCCCAACAGGTCCGTCCTACCGGTGCCCTTCGCGTTCGTGGCCGATGACCCCGTCGATGGATGGCGTGGAGGTGGAGCGAAGCTGGCGATCGGAACAAGATGGTACATCCATGAGATGAGGAACAGAGATGGAGATGGAGGAAGTGGGCAGCGACGGCGTGTTGGCTGGCAGGGGCCAGAGTGGGGGAGTGATTGAAGCAACAGAGAAAACACATGAGGAAACCAACCATCCTCACACATAGGACATGCAAAGTGGTCAAAAGTCAGTTATCTCTTGCCCCTATGTTGTGTTCACGCAAAAGATGTAGTTCCTCGACCTTCTTTTTGATAGACACATGCGGGTATACCGACATTACGCGGGGTGCATTATTATCACACACGAGTGGGGCGGTCTCTTGGCCGGGAACTGCATGACAATTCTCCATGTACCGACTGCTGCTAGCTAAAGATGTACTGTAGGATGCAACAAGCGATGCACCTCAGAGGAAGGCAAGTCAGTGAATGCCCCTCCTATCAAAAAAGCTCACGAATAACCACATTTTCTAAACGACATAGTTAAGGATGACCTACACAATGTGGCAACCCATGACAATAGACTGTCTCGACGAATGCACTTCAAACACGTCTAGGTTGCTTCTCTCCTGACGACTCCTATTCCTACATCTTGACATCAACTATTTCTGTTTTGAATACTATCACGTCTCATGTGCTTGCATTATATCATAATAAAGTGGTATATGCTAAAGTGTGGACGAGTGTGCTAGTATGTGAATGTGATCGATGTATATCTTATCTACTCGGGTGAAATGCGAGGGGTTCTATATGTAGAAGGAGAAGAGAAGTCATTTTCTACACATTTAAAGAAGGTTGGTGGATTCATTTGCATTGATTTCACCTCTTAACTTGTGCTCCAGTCCTAAGTTTTAACACATGCCTGACATACTAAACATTTTTGCCCTTCCGAGTCAATAAAACTTCTTGATCTCATTTCCACAAAAGCATTTGTGCTTTATGTAAAGACCCAAAAAGACAGGATGATTGGTTTTACACGCATGATGACACACGTGCGCCCACACTTGAAGGAAGATCTTAGCATACACACAGCAATCTAATGACCCAAATTTTTTCATGCACATAGTCTTGTCCATCCACTTCACAGCTGACTGCACTGAACAAGCAATCAACCTAATGTTTAGGGATAACTCACTAGTGTTGTTAACTTATGTCTGCTAATGTAGAAATTTCTACTCTTTCTGGTAGAGCAGAACCAATAACTTCAGGTGAAGAGATCCCATAATTTACAACGAATAGTTGAAGTAGCAGCTAGTGTTAGCGAGTGCATCGTCACATGAACCTTGCATTTGAGCTCTCAAGAAATAGCACAATTTCTATTTGTCAAAAGGTCCATGCCTTCACTGGATCTTGTCTGACGGGGATGTAATATTCCTTTGGGGCAAAAAAGGTTTAAGATAGTCCATCTTACCTCTTCTTATTCCACAAGATGTAAGAGTTCATTATTAATCGGCCTTACCCGGTCTCCCTCCCGCAGCCGTTGAAGACATGAACAAATAAACAACCCCAAGAAAATTGTCTCCTGCATCAAGCTCTTCCCCATTATGGCGTCAGATTTATCTCACCCTTCATGAAAATCTTCTAACAAATCATCACCCCATTGGAATCTCTTTATCCAGATTTCTTCATGGCCCTAGCCTTAAATCTCAGATTGTCTTGCCTTTCTTTTCATTTCAACAGATGAGAGATTGAAATAAGAGCCATGGGTGGTCGTTGTCATGATATTGGTTGTGGATGAGGACCCGGAATTGTTCTTCGAGACCACACAATATTTCCCTGCAAATCATGGCATTCAATAGCATCGATCATGGAAAATAAAAATACAACACTTTCATTTTATTTGAATGCTCTACATATGATAGCAATTCAATAATATTTATCATACTGTTGATATTTTTTGAAATAAAACCAGAAACCTTATTCATTAGAAATAACCAATACATCATTTATGACGATCGTTTCATTTTCATTTAAGGATTCATCAAACCAATTAGAAGTCAATGAAAATCTAGCTAATCTAGCGAGCTTGTGAGCAACTTTATTTGCTTTTCTATTACAATGTTCGAACCTAGTATTAATGAAACCACAAGCATAATGAAAAACAATCATCGAAAATTGCCTCCGCCGCACCTGCCGACCATTCTCCATCCTTCATGGTATCAGTCACCTCCAGATTGTCCGAGTTAATAATAAGGCAATTACATCCCAACCTTTGCGCCAACCACAGATCGAATTTGAGGGCCAAGGCTTCAGCCGTCAGGACATCGGCACAGTAGTCGATCTCCCCCCCCCCCCCCCCCCCCATCCAGCGAAAAATCTAGCTTTGTCTTCTCTAAGACTACCGCCATCATGCCCCTAAGAAGTAATGGTCAAAAGAAGCATCAACATTATGTTTCATAAAGCCCACTGGAGGGTAAGACCAGCCGCCCCTTTTCATAGAGGCCTTTGGAGATGAGGGAGTAACAAAGATTGCCTTAAGAGATGGTATCCCATAGAGATCTAATACGCATTCTAAGTTGTATCCTTGTGCATCATTTTCCGTCTTTCCCATAGTAGATACCAAGCTGAGATAGCAACCATTTCACGCACATTATGATGACCCATAATCCACCGTTTTTTGGTCTAGTAGAACAAGTAAATATTCCAATGCTGCCTCAGTAGCACGATCAACCTCACAGACTTTGTCAATAATATCATCCATCCCTAGCCTTTTCCAAACCCGCTTTGCTTTATTACAGAGGAATAACACATGCTTCGTATCTTCTGGACCAGCAGATCAAGTAGGACAAGTGGGTGAGATTTTTGACCTTTGTCAGGCAAGACAATTTCCATAGAAAAACCTAAGGTTTTTCCTCCTCCTCTCGTCCTCCCACTAGGGCTTCCCCCTGTCGCCGCCGGCGAGGGCGCCCCAGCGCCTCCCCCGTCCCACTCCCCCTCCGCTCCTCCTCCCCGTACCCCCCCCCCCCCCGCGTCGCCCCCCGAGCGGGACGACCGGGGCGGCTCCCCTGCCGCACCATCTAGTCCGCCCCGTACCTCCTCCTCCTACCACTGCCGCAGGCCAGCATGGCCGGGCGCTGCCCACGCGGTGTCGTGGCCTGGCTGGCGGTGGCGGCCCCCTGCTCTTCCCCGGCGCGGATTCTCGGCTCGGGCGGTGTTTCCGGCGGCAGTGTTCCTTGGCCTACGGTGGCCCAGTGTCCTAGTGGCGGTTGGCAGCGACCTGTCACGGTGGTGGCGATGCCCTTTTGCGATGGGGCGGCGGGATGGCGCAGGTCGGCCGGCAGCGCGAACCCAGCCCAGATCTGGGCCCTATGGGCCCCATCTGGGTCCTAGCGGGACGGTCTTGGCGTTGCCTCGCTGCTCTCTGTGCGGTGATGAGGTGGAGCGGCTCGGACGGCGGGCGGCGGGGCCGTTGGCACGTCTTCTGCAGTGCGAAGCTGGGGGCTTTACGGGCATATGAGCGCCCGGCCGAACCTGTGTGCCCACGGGTCTGGTTTGCCCCTACTATTGCATCCGGTCGGTTGCCGTCGTTGACGGTGGAGGTTGAGCCCTCCCGCGTACCGATGGTGCTGCTTCCCTAGTCCCGGCTCCTCCTAATCGTTGTGTAGACCCTACTTCATGGTGCCGTGGTGAGACGGTGTGGAAGCTTCAAGTCCGTGTTGGTGCAGGGTGATGGTCGGTTTGGTGGCGAGCTCCGGAGCGCCTGAGGGGTGGGTTGGGATCGGGAGAAATCCCTGTCGGCTTGGCCGACACCGGCATGGCGGCTCCTGTGGGTGTTGTCAGTCCTTCCTGGAGGCTGTCGGGGCGACCCTTCCTATCACCTCGCCGCGTACCGGGGGAAACCCTTCGCAGCAGCGTCGTCTTCGTCGCATCCCTTCTTGGAGGTGTTGCTTGGTGTCGGCATTCCGGAGTCTTGGAGCTTGGCGGGAGTTCTCCGGGGGGCGCAACGGTCACGAGGCTTTTTCGTTTTTCGTTGATCCGCCGTTCTTGGCATTTGTTTCTTTTATGTTTTCTCTTCCTTTCTTTTTGGGCGTGATTGTGTTGCTTCCGCCGCATCACCTATCATTGGCTGTATCGTGGTGGTTGCTTTGTAATACAAAGCGGGGGGAAACCCTTTCTCGGAGGGGAGATAATTTCCATACCTTGCTCCAAATAGGATTAATTGTGATTCGTCCCATCCCATCGGAATATCCCATTTTACTTCCATGTTGATGGTCCCACTCCACAAAATAAGCAGACTGACCCGAAAGCACACCATTTTCCGTGTAACTCCAAGCAACATAATCTTGCATATCATGTTGCGAGCCTGGGATTGAAAGTATCTGTTGTACATTAATGTGCCACATAGTTTGTCTAAACATGTCTTCATCCCAATTATTTGAAGCAGGATCGATCAAATCCCCCACTTTAGATAATTGCTGCCCCACCCTTCGGCGTAACAATTTTCCTAGTAGCACAATTTGGAATCCAAGTGTCTTCCCAAATATTTATATTTTGTCCATTCCCCGCCCGCCAAATATAACCATGTTTCAGAGAGTTCACGCCTGCCATGTTACTTTGCCAGATAAAAGAAGATCCCTTCTTTGACTTAGTGTTCAACAAATGAGCATTAGCAAATTGAAACAGTGAATATCATGAAAACCCATCCCTCCTCGATTGTTAGGGGCACATATTTTCATGAGGCCATCCAATGCATCCTCCTCTGGTTCTCCTCGTCTCTCGACCAGAAATGTGCCAATGTGTCAATGATTCCTTTACATTTTTCTAAGAATTTTAAAGACCAACATTGCATAGGTGGCTATATCTTGGACAACAGACTTGAGAAGGATCTCCTTCGCTCGGGCATAAAGTAATTTTTCCTTCCCACTACTGGTTTTCTTAACAATTCGATCAATCATAAAATGTAACAATTTGTTTTATCTAATCCGACGTTTGCTTGGAATCCCAAATATTTGTCATTGAGGGCCCCAGTCATTATATTCAGTGTGGTACACATTTTTCTTTGATTTTCACCTTCGTGTTAGGGCTGAAAAAGATGCTAGATTTACCAACACTGAAAATTTTCCCCCGTGCCGCACATTATGAATCTAGCGCTGATTTCGGAGCTTCCGCACTGTGCTGGTTAGCTTTCATAAGAAGCAGCGAGTCATCCACAAAGAGAAGATTTGTGATAGGTGGGGCATCTCCACAGACTTTCACTTCTGAAATATTTTTATTTTTCTCTGCATGTGTTAGAAGAGCATCCAGCCCTTCCTGCACAATAAGAATACGTAAGGTGACAATAGGTGTCCCTGCCTTGCCCCCCCCCCCCCCCCCCCCCTTGTGGGCTTAAAACTCACAATTTCCTCGGCATTAATCCAAACTCGGTATTCAACAGTTGAGATGCATTGCATAATAAAATTTACCCAATCTTGGCGGAATCCTAGTTTCAACATAATCTCCTTTAGAAAAGGCCACTCAACTCGTTCATAAGTTTGTTCATATCGAGTTTTATAGCACACAAAGCTTCTTTACCTTCTCTTTTGTTCTTGATTGTGTGAAAACACTCGTAAGCCACTAAAATGTTATCCATAATCAATCTGCCATGCACAAACGTACTCTAAGTCGGGCTAATAATATGGGGTAGGAAAACCTTCAAACGAGAGGCCACCATTTGTGCAATTATTTTATATACCACATTGCATAAGCCGATCGGCCTAAATTGGGTTACCTTTTCAGGTGAATTAACCTTGGGAATCATCACGATGGCAGTATCATTCCAACCAGATGGGATAGTACATGTATTGATTGCTTGCAAAACCTCCTCGATTAAATCATCGCCTAACATGTGGGCCAAAATATTTTATAGAAGATGGCGTTGAGACCGTCTGGTCCTGGGGCTTTTAAGTCCCCAATATGGAACAAAGCCTTACGAAAATCTTCAGTGGTATAAGGGGCAAGAAGAGCATTATTCATTTCAGTAAACACTCGCCCCCGAACACAAGATAAAACTTCTTAGTTGGATGCTGAACTTTCGATGTGAAGAGCTTAGAAAAGTAATCAGTGATATGATCCTTCAATTCCTTGTCTTGCCTCCAAATCCCAGAATCATCAAGAAGTTTCTTTATGTTATTTCTTTCTTTCCTGGCGAGGCTGCGTTACGGAAGAAAGAAGTATTGTGGTCCCCGTTTACTCATCCTCTTTGTAGCCCAGAACTTTCCTCTTGATCCAGAAGATTGTTAATGAGCATAATAATTTCCTTCTACCGAGAACGGGAATCGGCGAACAACCGGCCACGCCTCAGTTTTTCTAACTCTTCTCTTAAGTCCCTTGAGAGTTTTGCGATCCCAAGAATGTAGGTCAGCATGCACCCTCACATTCAATCTGCAAGTGATGGACCAATAGCTGCCATCTTGGCTTTTCCCAAGATGCCTTAACAATTCCAGTACTCTTCACTGAGCCACCTGGCTTAAAATTGTTTTACACGCCCTTCTGGATGTCTGAAAATATTGCCATCCAAATGATCCATGTCCAGAACCAACATACAGCGATCAGAATGAACGTGTTTGTCGTTAATAACCGCCGCCTAAGGAAATTTATGTACCCACCCATATTGCAAACTGCCTGATCAAGACGTTCTCTGATTTCACCTTTCTCCAAGTAAAAGCATCACCAGTGTAGCACAAATCTACCACACCACATTCCATGAGGCACTCACGGAAATCCCTCATCATTATATTTGGTCCCGCGTTACCGCCCTCCTTTTCTGAAGAAAGTAAATTTTCATTATACTATTGATTTGTTTGATTAAAAACTTGAGATAACTCACGAAAATCAAACCATCCTTAGTTTACTTTTGACAATACCAACCATCCTCAATTCCTCACGCATAGAAGACACAAAGTGTTCAAAAGTTAGTTATGTCCTGCCGATGTGTGACTCTATGTTGTGTTCACGGCAAATATGTGATTCATCAACCATTTTAATTGACACCTACGGTATATCGCCATTCAGCAAGGTGCATTATGATCAGTCATCACACATGGGCAAGGAAATCTACTGGCCTTGAGCTCCACGAAAATTTCATTTAGACCGATGGTTGCTAACGTAAGATATAAAATGCAACAATTGATGCACCTCATAGGCAAGCAATGCACTGAGTGTGTCCCCTTGTCAGCATTGTCAACCAGGCTCATGGATAATCACATGTTTCGAACAACGCTATCATGGACGGCCTAGACAATGCAGTAATCCTTGACAATAGACTGTCCTGACGAATGAACATCTGATACGTCTAAAAGTAGGTTGCTACTCTCCCGACGACTCCTACTCCTACATCTTGACATCAATCTTTCCTGTTTTGAATACCATATCATGTCATGTGCTTCCGGTATATCACAATAAACTGGTATATGCTAAAGTGCGGATGAGTGAGCTAGTACGTGGTTGTGATAGATGCATACATTACCTGCTCGGGTGAAGATGGAAGTGGTTGTATATGTAGGAGGAGAGGGAAGTCATTTTGTACACATTTAAAGGTTGGTGAAGTATTCATTGGCATGGATTTCACCTCTTAGCGTCTACTCTATTACAAAGTTCTAACACGTGTCTGACTTAGTAAAACTATTACCCCCCTATGAGTCAATAAAAGTTGATGATCTCTATATACACAAATACATATGATTAGCTTTATATAACACTGGTGCAGCAACATACTACAAACAGTTTTAAACTCCTTTCCGCGACAGAGTTTTAAACCGCCGCCTTGCCTGTGTGCGCGATAGGGGGTCCATCCCACATGACCCCAAAACCGTCGGTGATAGCTCCTCCGGTCACACACACGGGGCAAAAATAGCTCGTGTGCGATCAGGCAAGCCATGGCAAACAATTATACGGGCCCATTCGTGTGAGATATACTTAGCATCCCACACAGTGAATCCCGAACAAACATTTCCGTTCGTATATACGTCACACACAATTTTCCACATCACACCGTCTGTGATAGCGTTGCCATCACAGATGATATTTATAATTTTATCGTTTGCGTTATTGAATACATCACACACACTTTTATGTGGAAACGTTTGTGCAAGGTGGCCTAACACAAACAGTTGTCTAGAGAAAGTCATGTGTGATTGTTTATTTATTCAACACGTTTACTTTCTAGAAACCGTGTGGGTTGTCTAAGGCCATCGCCTACGGTGTTGTCTCCATAACTGTTTGCAATAGAAAAACTCAATAAGCAAGCTAATTGACCTCTTATTTTTAATCCATTTAGTAATAAAACTGACATTTCATATTAAACACACAATAATTTCCTTCTGTCGAGAACAAGAATCGGCACTCAACCAACCATGCCTCAGTTTCTCTAACTCTTTTTTTTAATTTATTAATTCTCCTCTTTGGTCCCCTGAGAGTTTGGCGATCCCAAAAATGTAGGTCAGCCACTGCTCGTGTTCGATCAGCAAACGACGTACCAATACCTGCCATCTTGGCTTTTTCCTAAGATGCGTTAACAATTTTAGTGATTTCTCTTCATTGAGCCACCTGGCTTAAAATTATTTCACACTCCCTACTGGACGTCTAAAAATATTGCCATCCAAATAGTCCATGTCTTCAATCAACAGATGATGGTCAGAATGATGTGTTCTTCGTTAATAGCCGCCACCCAAGGAAATTTATGTGCCCACCCAACATTGCAAACTGCCACCCAAGGAAGTTTATGTGCTCACCCCACATGCAAACTGCCCAATCAAGACGCTTCTCTGATTTCACCTCTTCGCCAAGGAAAAGGATCGCCAATGTAGCCCAAATCCTCCAAACCACATTCCAAGGGACAGTCACGAAAATCCCTCATCATTGCATTTGGTCTCGCGTTAACACCCTCCTTTTTCGAAGAAAATAAAATTCCATTATACTATTGATTTGTTTGATTAAAAACATGAGATAACGGGTATGCGCCAAAAAGGTCTCAAAGACAATTATAGGAAACAATAAGGCTTCATCGGGTCTTTATCTTTGGGTGCAAGTAGTCTGCATCTTCACAGACATGTCTATTTCATCGAGCCTACCTCTGAAACAATGTCCAGATCTTTACGCCTTTCATGCAGTCAGGACTTCAGCTCGGCATGCCTCTTCCTTTGCTCCCTATTTTTAGACTTCTACAAGTCCATCGGCCCTTTCTCCAGCAGGCCCTATGGATGAAGGGGTTCAATGAAGCTTGGAGGAAATAGGTGGATTCCTTTACTCAGAAAGGTAGTGTTGGGATTAAGGTAAAATATGACATGGGTCATTATTTCCAGACACAAAAAGGATTACGTCAGGGTGACTCGATGTCTCCCGTTCTATTCAACATAGTAGCGGATATGTTGTCAGTCCTTATTGGTCGGGCTAAAGAGAATGGCCAAGTCAATGGGCTAGTTCCGCATCTGGTGGATGGAGGAGTGTCCATATTACAATACGCCAATGACATGATTCTTTTCATGGAACATGATATTGCTAAAGCTAGAAATATGAAGTTAGTGCTTTGTCTTTTTGAATCGTTGTCGGGCCTTAAGATTAACTTTAACAAAATCGAATTGTTCTGCTTTCGGAAAGCCTAAGAGGAACAAGACGCATATAAACAATTGTTCAGCTGTGAAATGGTTTTGCTATCGTTTAGCTACCTAGGGATTCCTATTCATCACCGCCAGCAGACTAATAAGGAGTGGAAGTGCATTGAAGATCGCTTCAAAAAAAGGCTAAGCTGCTGGAAGGGTAAGCTTATGCCCTATGGAGGTCGCCTCATCCTAATAAACTCGGTGTTGACCAGTTTGCCGATGTTCCTCCTATCTTTGTTTGAGGTACTAGTAGGGGTACGCAAAAGATTAGACTTCTATTGTTCCCGCCTTTTCTGGCAATCTGATGAGTATAAGAAGAAATACAGGTTGGCCAGATGGGATATTATTTGCAGGCCCAAAGATCAAGGTGGGCTAGGGATCGAATTAGAAGTTAAAAATAAATGTCTTCTCTTCAAATGGCTTTTCCGTCTATCCATCGAGACCGAGGGTACGTGGATTCAAATTTTACGTAATAAATATCTTCAATCTAAGACTCTGGCCCAGGTCACTGCTAGACCTAATGACTCACCTTTCTGGAAAGGTCTTTCGACCAGATTCTGGGAGGTACATGGCTAGGTGAGACACCCTTAGCCCTCCAATATCCCGCTCTTTATCATATTGTACAACATAAGGAAGATTATGTTGCTATAGTATTGAATTCGGTCCCCCTTAATATTCAATTCAGGAGGTGTTTGGTGGGGGAACGGTGGACTTCTTGGTTACACTTGGTCCGCAGATTGATGGCAGTTCAATTCTCTGGATACCATTTTTTGGAAATTATCAGTGAATGGTAGTTTTTCCGTGAAGTCTATGTGCATGGATGTAATTGATACTGGGCCAATTGCGAGATCACTTCACATATGGAAGGTCAAAGTTCCGCTAAGAATTAAAATCTTCATGTGGTTTGTCCACAAGGGAGTGATCTGATGAAAGATAATTTGATTAAGTGAAACTGGGTTGGTAGCTCTCCTTGTAGTTATTGCGATCAGGATGAATCTATTCAACACCTCTTTCTCGATTGCCCTTTGGCAAAATTATTGTGGTGTACGATACATATAGCCTTCAATGTTAACCCTCCAATTTGCATGAACACGTTATTATGGGCTATATGGAACACTAGTAATGACATAATCTTTAACCGGAAAAACTTTATCAACTTTATGCAGGTTATCTACAGAGCTACTGCTTGGATCTGTATGTGGTCGTTACTCACCCATGCGGATTCCAGGGAGCGTTTGAATACTGGGTGCAACCGATGGGAGACGGTAGCATGGGGTATCTTCAACCGATTTGGATGACAAACTACTAATAGGCTAGGTGTGTAGGCATTGTGGCATGTTACTATTTTCGCCGGATGTGGCACCTTTTTATTTCATTTGTTTTGCTACGTTTGGGAGCCAGACTTGCACTATAGACATGTTATCGTACTTGTTTTAATAATATGGTTGCATGCATCACTCTGATGCAGAGGCCGGAAGTTATCCTCATTTTCCAAAAAAAAAATTCTTAGGATGGAAATCATGAAAAAGACAATGTTTATAGAAGAAATAACAGTAAATGCACAACGATTCTTGGAGAATATTCAAATGCACAAGGATTTTTTAGACTTCTACAAGTCCATCTTCTTAGGAAGGAAATCATGAAAAAGACAATATTTATAGAAGAAATAACAGTAAATGCACAAGGATTCTTGGAGTAGTAAAAAAAACATAGACTAGTGTCATATGTATGACATAAGTCTAAGTTACTCATGGATGACCTATTACCTCATTTGATCTATAACTCTGGATTAAAATTAATGGACGATCCATAATAATTAGGATCAATTTTTTTTTGAGGGACCATCTTGAAACTGTTCTTTAATTAAACAGTTCGTGACAGTGAGCAGGAGCTCTTGCCTCACGCAATAGCCAGGTAGGACGCTGACACTAGGCCACACATATATGCATGTGCGCTGATATAGTAGACCACAAGGCACCGACCAAAGGATACGAGCTGAGAGGATCCGAGCCTAAGAGCATCTCCAGCCGTTGGACCCCCCGGGGCGCGTAAAATCGCCGCCGGGGGCGAGCCGGCGCAAAATATCGGTCTGGGGGCGAGTGGGTTCCCAGCCGCCGACCCCAAGGCCGTCCCCCAGACGCTGTTTATGTTAAAAAAAGATTATTCGGCAAAGTTCGGTTCAAAATCGGCTAAAATTCGGCAAACTGAGCATAGATTAGATATGTTCGACATTTTACATAGCAAATTTATTTTAAAAAAGGGCCGGAAGTACTACAACTACAGGGCGAAGAAGTCGCTGAGCGCGGCGAAGTCGCCGCCGTCGCCGTCGTCGGCGGCGGTCTTCTCCTCCTTGACGCGGCCGCCCCCGCTGGACCCCTGCCCGGTGTCGCCATGGAGGACCGGTGGCGGTGGCGGCGCGTCGTCGTCGTCGTCGCTGTCGTCGAGGACGACGACGCCTCCTTCGTCGCGGCCCAGGCGCCGACGTTCGAAGTGCTCTAGGGCACGGCACTGGCGCTCCATCTCCATCTGCAGCCAGTCATCGCGCGCCCATTTCAGGCTCGCCTCCTCGTCGAGCTCCGCGGCGCCATGCTCCGTCTTCACGGCGGGGAGCCCCGACTCCGTTTTCACAGCCGCGAGCCCCAGCTCCTTCTTCGGTTTGACGAAGCGCGGAGGAGCCGAGGAGGAGGCGCATCGGCCGCCCTTATTTATGACGATGCGGCGCTGCTAGTGCGCCGGCCTAGCGGCGTCTCCGCTGCGGGCTCGGCCTTGATGCCGAACACCGTCGGTGAGCCGGAGGAATGCGAAGAGGAGCGGGAGGAGGAGTGGGAGGAGGAAGTTGAGGACGAGCCGAACCTCCTGGGCATCCATTGCCCGGCGCTCCGGCGGTGGACCGGGGCGGCTGCCGCGGCAGGGTATGCCAGCGGCGGATCGTTGCCGCCCTTGAGGTGCTCCAGCACGTCCTCGAGCGTGCAGCCGGGGACACCCCACCACATGCGGCACCCCTCGCTGTTCTTGACGCCGCCCACCACCGGCGCCTCGTTGGTGGATGCCAGCCTCTGCTCCTGGCGGCGCTGGAAGTACGCCGCCCACAACACGTGGTTGTTGGCGGCGTACTGGGGGAGGGCGCACTGCTCCTCTGTCAGGGAGGCGCGCACGCGGTCGACCTCGGCGGCGAAGAAGGCGTGGTGCGCCTCGACGTCGGGCACCGGGGGAATGGGCACACCCCCATTGCTGAGCCTCCACCCCGTTGGCCCGACGCGCATGTCCGGTGACGCCGGGATGTTCGCCTCGAAGAGTAGCCAGGACTCCACTCGTGGAGCGAGCGGTGGCCGAAGCCGTTGGCCGCCGCCGCGTCGCCGGGGAATCGCGCGGCCATCGGGCTTGGAGAGAGGGAGAGGGGAGGGAAGAAGCATCGGCGAGCGGCTGCGCAAGGGGAAAGAGGGAGAGCTCGGCGGCGGTCGATGGGCGGCTGGGGCTGGTGTGGCCAGAGGCGAGGGAGGCCACCGGCTTATATAGCCCACGCCGTGTGTACGCATGGCGGGAGGGGAGGCGTCGCCGCGCCGCCCGTGAGGAATCAATGGCAAGGCTGACCGGCGGCAGCCTTGCCATTGATTCCACGCAGGAAACCGAGGCGTTCCGATTATGACGAGGCGTGTGTCGCTGACTCGGCGGGCATGCGACTCTTTCGCGCCAAAACCGCTCGCCCCAGCGCGCCGGGTTCGGCCTGGGTCCGTCGGCGCTGATTTCGGCCCAAGCCGACGAAAAACGAGCTCCTAAGGGCACGACTGGGCTGTTTTTTCGGCGTGGACGCGAAAAAATCGCCTGAAGGGACCTTGTTGGGGGCATGGCTGGAGACGCTCTAAACGCAAGGGCTTCTAGTGTGTAGCATGGGCACAAGTGGACAGTACTCTCGTCACTGGAGCACCTACACCAGGTCGTTGAAGTTGATCACTGTGCTGCTGGCGGCAAGGCAAACTCCACGAGGTGAAGCACACGTCGCCATGATTAATACTTCCTTCGTCTCAAAATAAGTGTCTTCGATTTTGGAAAGGAGGGAGTACATGCAAGGGTCAAGCAGACAATTCACGGCATTAAAGGACTTGCATCATTTCTTGCCCAGCATCAGATGGTAAGGTAGTCGATCATCTCGCTATCCTCGTCAGCGTGGTCTCGACCAAAATGGGCAGCTCGCCAACCTAGCCCGTAGAGACGAACAAGCATGCACGTGTATGGTGTTCATCTGCGAGAGCCGACTTGGACTTGGCAAGGCAAGAGCTTGGGCAAAGTCCAGCAGCTCGACCCCAACCCAGATCAATATGTGTCGGCAGGTCCAAAATGAACGGCGCGGTGAACAGGACGATGTCCTTCGCCATAGCCATGCGGCTCTTTTGGTCTAGCTGCAGGCGCATCACCTCCCTGGCAAGCGAGACTGTCATCTGATTCCCATCACCAGCATGGTCAACAAAGCTCGAGATTTCTCTTTGGCTCCAAACAGTTCGGCTAAGGACGGCCCAACCAATGGCGTAATCCAGGCAGCCTTGAAGGATGCACATTAGACATGTCTAGAGTATGATGCTTCTCTCCTGATGGCTCCTATTTCTACACCTTGACATATACCATTTGGGACAGGTTTTGGATATGATCCCATCTCAACTGTTTATGTATACTATATCAATAGACTTGTATATACTGAAGTGGTAAAGAAAGGCTAAAAGTGTGGACGAGTGCACTACTATGT
Organism: Triticum aestivum; assembly: GCF_018294505.1. Taxonomy (NCBI): domain Eukaryota; kingdom Viridiplantae; phylum Streptophyta; class Magnoliopsida; order Poales; family Poaceae; genus Triticum; species Triticum aestivum. The sequence goes on along the minus strand of NC_057810.1, from coordinate 131,162,843 downwards.
GGATATGCTTATACTATCTATTACTCCCTCCGTTCCTAAATATTTGTCTTATTTTGCTTCGTATGTAGTCACTTGTTGAAATCTCTAAAAAGACAAATATTTAGGAACGGAGGGAGTAGATCCGGTGAAGATGGAATGGTTGTATATGTAGGAGGAGAAGATAAACCACTCTCTACACGCTTAAAGAAGGTTGGTGGATTATTCATTTGTACTTATTTCACCTCTTAACTTCTGCTCCATTCTCAAGTCTGAAGTCTTAACACATGCTAACTTACTACTCCCTCTGTTCCTAAATATAAATCCTACATATTATATCATAAAGCGGGCTATATGAAGGGAGTAACTTATCTCACCAGCTTTTGTCTATATCATGCTGGTCCGCTTTATGTAACACACGCGCGCGCGCACACGCACAGGCACACACACACATGTAGGAAGATCTAAGAACAGATGATCACCCACATTTCACTTCCAACAAAGTTGTATCCTTCCTCTTCATTGATTGCGCGGAAGCTAAATAAAAATAACCATCTTGAACAAGCAATCAACCAGATGGTTAGGGATAAACCACTAGTGCTATTAACCTATTTATAGTAATCTAGAGTGCCCAGCTCTTGGAACCAAATAACTCTATGTGAATGGCCCCAGATCCCCTGAGTAACGGGAAAAAATCGCCAAAGTAAATAGATGTTGCTTTCTAAAGTTAGTATAGAAATTTAGAGTTAGCTAGTTAGAGCAGAATTGGATTGTGCTCGAAAGTGGCTAATTCATTTATAGTAAACCAACATGATATTCTATAATGGTCATAAGGTTCAACACTAAAAAGTTTGTAAAGTAAAGAAAACATATGCATGTGCACTAAGTTCATACTTCAATTGTTAAGCTACACACTCTCGAACAGGCTTTCACCCCGTTTTATATATAAAGCAACTACCGAAGAAAGTACACGGCCGAACAATACAAGATTGTAAGGTAGCCCTCTTACAAAGCCGATCCCAAGATAGTCTGCTCACACAGAGTGCATGCGACTACGCTACCGAAAGAGAACACAGGAAGAACTGAACACAACGCCACACTATGCCCTAGTGCACCTAAGCTCCACGACAACGCCCTCAGGAAGGAGAACGGTGCAAAGCATCACCGCTGACGAGTCCACCACGGACAATGGTCTTCAACCGGAGCCTTGACATGGAAAGAAGAACCACAATGACGTCTTTAGGAAGAGAAAGGTACCCGTGGGTGTCGTCATCGTTGGCGCCAAGGCACAGAGCTTTCACTCGGCAACTCACTCGTGACACCACGAGGTCTCCAGGACAAGCGCGACGAGAACAGAACCCCAGATCTGGATCATGGCATCACCCCTGCGAGACAGAGAGCACACCCGAGCCACCCACCACTACACCTCCCATCGCCCACATGACCCGGAAGGAGAGCCGCCACCATCGCGATGTTGCGCGCCAGAGAGCAAACCATGCAAACCGCCATCCGGGGCCGCCTCCCCGTCATCCCCATCATGTGACACCATACACCATGCACTTCACAGCACACTCAACAACGGTAGGAAGAGTAGAGGCACGACATCTACGCACACCACCTACTCCATGCCCGGCATCAACCATCGAGTCTGGGTAAGCGCCTCCACCATAGGAGATGCCCACACCCGCGTCCCCAGCACATCCCAGTGGACTAGAGGGGACACGACTCAGTGACTGCTGACGGCCATCGGTGAGCAAGCCCCAAGCCCTGGCCAAGGCGAGCTCAGATGACGCCATGTCCGTGGTCACGGCGCCGATCCGTGCAGCGTCGCAACATTATCACGACCACCACCACCAACCACAGCACCCGTAAGAGGAGCACGAGCATCACCTGCGAGCACCATTCAAACCGAACTCAACCTCACCTACGCGGAGCAGCACAAGCTCCGATCTGCCTCGGGCCTAGATCTGGTCTGCCGAGCACAAACTCTAGGTCGTAGCCACCTTGACAAGCATAGACGTGCGCCACCGACCCATACCCAGGAGAAGTGAGGTCAGAACCATCACCCATACGCCGTCGTCGAGCACCAAACACCGTGCCGCGCCCATGCCGACAACCCGTGCAACCCCGCAAGCTACCACCACCACGCCGACCCAAAGCATTGGGGAGACCCAGCCGGAGCCAGCACCTGCCACCGAAGGAAAGCCCCAGCCAGTGACCGCCACCGCTTCCCGTGGGGAGCCCAGCGCCACCCGAGGTGTCGACAAAAAGATCTAGGCGCACGAGATCGAGCCGCGACGGCCACCATGGGCGCGCGGCGGATGGCCCCCACGCCACCACCAGGAGTCGCCTAGGGCACGTGACATGTGCGAGACCCTGCCTCCAACACCCATCCGAAAAAGGATTTCCCCCCGCTTTGTATTACAAAGCAACCAACCGATACAACCAACGATAGGTGCTGGGGCGGAAGCAACACAGACACGCCCAAAAGAACTGAAAGAGAAAGACAAGAAATAAATGCCGACAACGGCGGATCGACAAAAACGAAGAAGCACGTGACCACTGCGCCCGCCGGAAATCTCCCACCTAGCTCCTAGACTCCGAAGCGCTGGTACCAATCAACACCTCCAAGAAGGGACGCGACGGTGACAATGCTGCTGCCAAGGGTTTCCCCCGATACGCGACAAGGAGAGAGGAAGGGTAGCCCCCGATGCCCTCCAGGGAGGTCCGGTGGCACCCTCAGGCGCCACCGCGACCTCCGACACCCATGGCCGTGCCGCCGTGCCCCGTCGTCAATGCGTCGCCACCTGCTGGAGTTGCCCCCCATGACAGAACCGTTGTCCTGGGAAGAGGAGCTCCCGCCGCCGCCGACGCCCACCGGGCTTTGCCTGGCGGCGCATCACGGCGGTGGCAAGGAGAAGGAATGAAGAGGAGGGGCCCCCTGTCGTCGGCTAGGGTTGGCCCGCCCTGGCCGCCCGCAGGATCGACGCGGGTGTGGGAGGATTGGGGGACTGTCTGATTATTGTTAATCTACACATGTGAGCATTCTCTAGCAATCTTCTTGATGCAAGACAATTAATGGCCTATGATGATAATCAGACCACTGAAACTTGAAAGGAGTGTTTTATAACTTCAATGAAATTATAAAAATATTTCAAAATTTGGTTTGGCATGCTCGACACGTGAACCAAATAATTTATAGGAAGAATTTCGTGATGCTAAGTGGAAGAAAGCAATGGAAGATGAGTATGCTGCACTTGTCTGAACCTGTGTCAAGCTACACCACATGCTGACACTTACTATGTCTCTACTACACTGGGTCATGTGCTTATACAAATTGCATCAGCCCCAGTTTAACAGTTTGCTCAACATAAAAAATAAACAAATTCACCAGCGTACAAGATCAGGTTCTAACAGTTGGAACTCGGCTCCGTTCTTGTTCCGATCTTTTGCTCATCATATTCATGGATTGCAAATTTGGGCCAAAGGAACTTTTTGGCCTTGGGTGTTCAGTCAAAATAGCATAGGATGGGCATACAGATCAGTTGTAGGATCAAGTTAAAAAAACTATCACTAGACATGAAGCTGTAATCCAATGAGTTTGAGAGAAGGAAGGCATATATAATAATGAGAATTTCAAAAAAAAAAATTGAAGGAGGCAGCAAGCGTACAACCATAAAACTTCCTGGAGCAGAGCAGCCTATCACACATGAAAAAGAAGTGGGCCGAGTTCAGTCTCAAGAAGCACTTTTTGTGAATCGATTTAGCAGAATGTAAATATAGCAGTTAGTACATGGCACCACAATACTAGGTACTGATGGCCATATTGAGTTATTGGGAGCTGCTTTAGTCAGAATATCCCATTGTGGACACTAGACAAGATTATCTATGAAATGAGCATCCTTGAGTAATGCAATATCTCGCAGAGAGTAAGCAACTGAAATTGGTGAGGTATAGAAAGTTAGAAACACAAAAACAGAGATTTCTCTCTCTGTGAGATTTCCTGATTTAATTCTACTGAGTTACTATTTATTGTTCTGTCATAGTACTTTTTTTCTGTTCCAGATATAAATCAAGTACTTGAATCAATGATAAAGACGGGAAGTCAATGGCTCACTAAAAACATAGTAATGATCTGATGTGTTGAGCCTGCTGAAACGAACACACGGGCACATGCTTGCGCTGCTCGATAGTGCGACGCGGCCTTGGCAAGGCGAGATCTTGGGCGAAGGCTAAAGCCGCTCGACCCCAGATCTTGATCCCTCGGCAGGTCAAGAATGGACTGCGGGATGAAAACCACGATGTGCTTCAACAAAGCATTGCAGCCTTTTCGTTCCAGATGCAGTGGTGCATCACCTCTGATGCAAGCAAAGCTGTGACATGCCTCTCCTCGGCGGCATGGTCAAAAAGCTACCGAGAAACATATTGTTCCAAACGACTCGGCTAAGTACGGCACAACCAGTGGGGTAATCCAGACAGTGTTGATGAATGCACACTAGACACGTCTAGACTGTGATGCTTCTATCCTGATGGCTCCTATTCCTACACTTTGACATCAACCATTTCGATTTTCAAAACTATCACATGTAATGTGTTTACATCATATAACAATATACTGGCCATGGTATATACTAAAGAGTTAATGAACAATGAATGTGAAGCCTGAAAGGGAAGTGCGAAGTGTATACGAGTGCACTAGCATGTCAATGTGAAGATGGAAGTGGTTGTATATGTAGGAGGAGAAGAGAAATCATTTTATACGCATTTAAAGAAGGCTGGTGGACTATTTATTTGCACCAATTTCACCTTATAACACCTGTTCTCCATTCTGACTTACAAAAACTATGTTTTTTCCCTTCTGATTCAACAACGATTCAAATCTCTTTTTAGACAAAAGGCATATATGCTAATACTTTATGTAAGGCCCCAAAAAGAACTGGTGAATGGTTTTACACACACTAAGCACACGTTGAGAGAGACAAAGAGAGAGATCTAAGCACATTGAGCAACCTGATCACCCACATTTTTATCTCCAATGAAGTCTTGTCCTCCCTCTTCACTGATTGGACCAAAGCTGCTTAGTGTTCGTTGGTTGTGGTCAGTCTTGCACCGACCTCAAGAAGCTCAACGTAAAATCCATTGTCAATACCATCCTGGAGTGAATGCTGGATGTTGCACTCCAATATTTACTTCCTAAATAATGTTTTTTATCATTTTAAATCCCCCATTACTTTGTTCTTGTCGCCAATAATTATGTGTAATTCATGGTTTGCTACTTATGTAAGGGCCGAAACAAGAAATTTCTGTGTTACTCCTAAGAATTTTCCATGTGTGTTCATTTGACTCTTGTTTACTTGCTAGTTAAGATTACATGAAATTATTGTATACTCGATCTTTGGAGCAAGAATATGGTACAACGTTCAATGAAGCTCAGAGTGACAGATGCATGTGGTTCAGTTCTTTCTTTTGAATATGAAATGCTAGTAAATTTGTTTTCTCCTTTTGTAATCTTCTTTCCAATGTTCTTCTGAGCACGAACTATGAACCATCTCTCTTTCTCTATTGGAATACAAGCATTGCCTAAGAATTTTTTTCTTCACTTTATCCTTTCGTACAATACAGTGAAAAGAGAGAGAATCGACTCTAATCACGCCTACTGAAACTTGTTGAGTGCCTATTAAATTCATGAAACAGATGATATTCCGAACAATTTTGGTACTTTGTCACTTCAGCTTTAGCCTATGAAGCTTGCAATCTGTATCCAGTACTTTATTTGCCCACCTCTTCTACGCATAATAAATTGCTCGTCCTGAGCATGGCTCATGCAAATGAGTTAATCTTCTATTCCCTCCGTCCCATAATATAAGAACGTTTTTGAAACTAGTCTAGTATTAAAAACGTTCTTATATTATGGAACGGAGGGAGTACTATACAATAGAGACCTGATAACAGTGTCAGTCTTCCCTCACCTGACTCCCCTCGGCGATTCCTCTCCCCTCATCGTCAGTCTATCAGATTGCTTGGTGCAAATTGGTATGTGCAGTTGCATTGTTTGTACTACTGATTTTATGATGATACTATCAGCTTGCAGCGATGGTAGTACATTGTGATGTTATCAGATGTTTCTCAAAGTCCCCTTATTCTCCCATATCACTGATTGTCCAAGTTGCCAATTTTTACCGGATTTTGTTGGAACTCGACTCCGTTCTTCTGATTGATTACGTATCATATTCATAGATTGCAAATTTGCGTCAAAGGAATGGTTCAAACAAAGAAGTGTGCCAAAGGGACTAATCTGGATATAGCATAGGAAGGGTACATGGATCAGTTGTAAAATCAAGATAGAAAGAAGAAACTGTCACAAGACATGAAACTGTAACCAAATGAGGTCCAGAAATAAGAGAATGCATGCAGATATAATGGTAAAGGCTATGCAATGAGAATTTCAGAATGTTTTGAAGAGGCAGCAAGCTTGCAACCATAAACTTCTGGAGCAGAGCAGTCTAAAAAGCACCCTCCATTAATTACTTCGAATTATAAGCACATGAAAAAAAATAGGGGATTCAATCTCAACAGGCACCTTTTTCATCGTTGAATTAGCACACCTCCAGAATGACATATTGTCTTTCAGAGAGCTACTTTAGTTATGGAATATTGCTTCGTGGACACTAGACAGGGTTATCAATGAACTGAGCATCCTCGAATAATAAGCCATCTCACACCGGATAAATCGTTCAGATGCACACATTTGGTAGCCTCATCGAGACTTCTGCAATATTATCCAGACATCAACATTTTCTGATTTTAATATAGCTGAGTAACATTATTTTCGTGCATCAAATGTTGCTCAATTCTATGGCAATCACAGAGGTATTTTTAGAATACCAAATAGGTGTTTTTATCTGTGAATATCACTGAGTATCACAGAGTGAATAGGTGTTTTAATCTCTGACTATCAGTGAGTATCACAGAGCGAGAACTTCAAACCTTTGTAGCAAAACAGTATTGTAAGGGCAAGAACTGTACCAAATGAGAGTTTTCCTTTAGTGAGATGTCTCCCGGCATCCTGTGGAGCAGCACGCCTATGCAATGAGAATTTCAGAATGTTTTGAAGAGACAGCAAGCTTGCAACCATGAACTTCTGGAGCAGGGCAGTCTAAAAAGCACCCTCCATTAATTACTTCGAATTATAAGCACATGAAAAAGAAGTAGGGGATTCAGTCTCAACAGACACCTTTTTATATAGTTGAATTGGCACACCTCCAGAATGACATTAGAATGCCAGTCTGATGGCTATATATAATAAGCCATCTCCGGATAAAGATTCACTCTTTGCCAATGCCTGCTTCCTTGGTTTCCTACTTTCTGCATCGAAAGCCGATAGGAATTTGCCTATGATTTTTCCGACTAATATGTCGATATAGAAAGACACCGGATAAATTGTTTAGATGCACACATTTGGTAGCCTCACTTTTTAGCCAGACATTATCCAGACATCGACATTTTCTGATTTTTTAGCATAGCTGAGTAACATTATTTTTGCGCATCACAGGTTGCTCAATTTTATTGTAATCACAGAGGTGTTTTTATCAAGTACAGCAAATAGGTGATTTTATCTCTGAATATCAGTATCACGTAGCGAGAACTTCGAGCCTTTGTAGCAAAACAGTATTGTAAGGGCAAGAGAGGTACCAATGAGAGCTGACCTTCGGTGCGATCTGTTTCCGAACCTGTGATGTATAGAGAGCATCCGCCGCCAGACAACTAAGTAAAACTCAATTGGCAATCAATGTCAACAAAGGTAACACATTAGCTTTTCATTTTGTCAAGCTAATCTAGATCGGGCAGAAATATACATTGGGTTAAAGCATACACACCAAAAAGAGACATTATATTTTCAGTTCTATCGCATTGGCTATCTATTCAGGCGACACTCTAATAATTTGCAACTATTCAGTGTACTTTGAGCCGACATGCAACATGTACCAAAAACTAAACTGAAGCACCAATCTGAATTACCATTTAGCTTCTTTCTTACCAAAACAATTTAACTATCAAGTCGACTGCCAGTAAAAATAACACATGAAACGGTAAAAAAAAATTGCGGCAACAATTGAAATAATGCAGCAAAATTCTCCATCCAATATGATGCCAGAAACATAAATTGTAAGATAGAGGTTAACACTCTTGCCCAACATTGATTCTTCCATTTTACAACAGCCACTCAGAAGTGATGCATGCTTAAACTAGGCCTCACACCAACCGATGCCATAGCACTAGCTATTCTGAGAGCTTCTTCCATCTTGGCAACTAAGCAATATCCACTGGTAACTGAAGTAAATGCAATAGCATCATGCCTCTACCGGTGCAGATAACCAAGTCAAAGATAATGTATCCTTCCATTACCCTTACCTTCTGCAGCCTATGACTAATATTCTTGCTCTTCATTTTGGTAATCAATTCATTGGCTTTTGCAGAATCACCATGACGGAAATAACCCTGGGTCATGCACGAGTAAACAGCTCTGTCATGAGGTACCCTGGATCAATTCTTTGGCTTTTTTCGCGGACAAGGACGAATACCCTTGTTCTTCATTTCAGTAATCAATTCCTTCGCTTTCAAGAAATTGCCATGACGAAAATAACCATGAATCATGCACCTGTAAATAGTTAAGCTATGTGCTACTCCCATATCAATCATCTCATTGAATTTCTTGATAGCATCATCCATCCTGCCCATTCTGCAATACCCAGCTATTACAGCTAAATATGTGACTTCATCAGGGGTCACTCCCTGCTTCAACATGTCTTCGAAGAAAAGCATAGCCACATCCATAATTCCACACTTAGCATATGCATTAATCAGTATGTTGAAAATACAGATGTTGGGTACGATACCGTCTCTTGCCATCAGCTCACAGAGATCAGTCATTTCAGCAAGGGATCCTTCTATAGCGTACCCATGAAGCATAATAGAGAATGAGACCATATTAGGTTTATGGCCCTTCTCAGCCATGGAATAAAAAAGTTCCGCAGCTTCTTTCGTTCTTCCATGCTTGCAAAGGTAGTCCATGACTGTGTTGTGAGTAAAAAGATTTGGTTCGACACCTTGACCTCTCATTTCTTCCAATAACCTAACTACCTCTTCAAACTGGCCTGAAGTGGAATATCCATGGATCAGGCTACCGTATGTCACAGCATTCGGTCGAACACCGCTATCAATCATTTGTCGAAGGACCACCTCTGCCTCGTCCAATGCTCTTGCTTTGCACAACCCATCGATAATGGAGCTCTACGTCACCACATCAGGCACAACCCCCTGCTGCATCATTTCATGGAATAGAGCGCATGCTTTGCTTAGTTCACCCTCCTTAATTAATCCACCAATGATTATTGTGTATGAAACCACATTGGGGGAGTGGTCAGATCCCTTTTTGGTCATCATCCGGAGCAGGTCAAGTGCACGTTGGCTCCTCCCGTTGTCACAGAAGCTCTTGATAATTACTGAGTAGGAGATGACATCAGGCATGTCGCCGGGCATCCTGTGGAGCAGCATGCCTAGAGCCTCATCTGATTGCTTCATGTCACAGAGGCACTTCAATAAGCTGTTGAAGGTGAAGACATCTGCCGTGATGCCTGTCTTGAGGAGGAGGCCGAAGAAGGCGGGCCCTATGTCCGGGCGGTGCGTCATGTGGCAGCACTCAATTAGTGTGTTGTAAGTGTGATTGGTGGGTGCCATCACCTGGCGGCATCTTGCTCGTGCCATGTGTTTGAAGAGAGCGATGGCGAGGGCAGGTCCATCGTTGCAGGCGGCGGAGGGCAGCCCACACGCGAGGGCAGAAAATAAGACATTGAGTGCGTCTGCTGATACCGGAACGGTTTGAGGGAACAATTTGTCGAACAGTTGGTGCGCGAGCTCCGGCCTGAGCATCCCAGAGCCCAGATGATCGTTGAGTTTGTTTAGCAGCTGGTTGGCCTGTGAGGAGCCGGAGCTGTTTAGCAGCTGGTTGGTCAGACGTGGGAGGTCTTGCTCCTTCCTGCAGTGGCGAATGTGGGAGCGTGTCGGCGACGACAAACCACGGGAGGGTGGATGGCAGACGGAGGTCAGACACTCGACCAAACTTGGAACTGCACTGAACTTCATTTCCAGGCTTAGGAGCAGATCCAAATTCAGTTAGCACTTTGCTTAGGAGATGAATCTTGTAAATTCAGATGGGCTGGCAAATCATCCAGCACAGAAATCCAAGCTTGGACTCACCGAATCATGCAGTATCCACTCCCCCTAGTCGCAGGCCATGGAGGTTCTCTTCTCGCAATAATGCCGGGGACCGGGGTGAGGGTGGGGGGAATGCAGTCGCGGCGCAGCGCAGGGTCCGTCCGCCGGTGCCCTTCGCGGTGGTGGCCGGCGTCCTCGTCGGTGGATGGTGCGGAGCGAAGCTGGCGCTCGGAAGAAGATGGCGATGGAGGAAGTGGGCAGCGACGGTGTGTTGGCAGGCGGCCAGAGTAGGAAGTGGGCAGCGACGGCGTGTTGGCAGACGGCCAGAGTGGGGGCGGTGGTTGAAGCAGTAGAGAAAAGAAATCAACCACGCATAGGACATGGTACAAGAGCATCTACAACCGGACCTCTCAAATCCGCCTCATACGTCCGGCCGCCTGATCAATGTCCGGTCATAATTTTTTGACCTAGACGGGCTCCTCAAACAGCCGTCAAACGTTCGGGCTGACCGGCACCTCACATATCCAGCCTAAATATGTGGCAGATATGGGACGCCCGGGCGCGCCCACGCACGCCCGCCATGTCACTCTAACGATGTGGCCCCACACGAAAACGTCCGGAAACCCGGCGGTCCGACGGACACCGCGCCCGTCGCCGCGGTGTGAACGCCGCGTGGTGCCGCTCCGGCTCGCCGCCCAAGATGAAATTCGACTATTTAAGCCGGCCGACTTCCCGCAACCCTAACCCACCCCCTCCCCCCTCTCCGCGCCGCCAGTCCGAGCCCATTCACCTCCTCACTCTCCCGCTCTGACGCTCTGCCCACTCTCCGGCACTCTACCATGTTCCAGAGCAAGATCACCTATTGTGCCATGCTGACGCCGGAGCGTCGCTACGAGATCCAGCAGCAGATCAGGGCGAGGGAAGCCGCGCGCTGCCCGCATCGCTGCTGGGCTGCCTCCGGACTCACCAGAACCGGAGGAGGAGGAGGAGATCACTACTGGAATCAGGATCTTTGCCGTCAGCTAACTCTTTCAAAGAAGGTCTTTGCCATCAGCTTACAGAAAGCTGACGGCAAAGAAAGAGCGGACGACAAAGAGGGAGTTTGCCGTCCTCCTGTTCTTTGCCGTCTGCTAGCGTACGGCTGCCGTCCGCTAGCAGACGACAAAGAGGCAGGGTGGCCCACTAGCGAGAACCACCTAACGACCACTTTCTTTGCCGTCTGCTAGAAGACGACAAAGAAAGTGGCCAAACTAACGTCCATTAGCTAGGCTCTTTAACGTGTGCTAGCAGACGACAAAGAGCTGTGACCTACCTAAAAAGCGGCCAGCCCCACCCATCTCTCTCTCCCCTCTCTCTTCCTTCCCTCACCACACCCGTGCCGCCGTCGCCGTGCCCGAGCCACCCCCGCCGCCCCCGCGCTCCGCCCTGGCGCTCCGCCTCGCCGCCCCGCCTCGCTGCACCGCCATGGCCCGGCCGCCCCGACGCCCCGCCCTGCCGCGCCGCCCCCGCCAGCCGCCCCGGCGCCACACCGCTCAGGCCGCCCGCCGCCTCCTCCACCACCGCCGGAACAAAGCTGAGATTTTTTTTGTTTTTTCTATTGTTCTTTGCTATTTAGGTTTAGGTGTTATTAATAGGTTTAGGTTAGTGATAGGTTTAGGTTAGTGCTAGGTTTAGCTTTATATAATTAGAAGAAGAAGAAAGTTGAAAAAAAAGAATAAGTAGAAGAAGAGGAAAAAGGAAAAAAAGAAAGAGGGTCGTGTGATACGTCTCCAACGTATCTATAATTTTTGATTGTTTCATGCTATTATATTACCCGTTTTGGAAATTTATGGGCTTTACTTTACACTTTCATATCATTTTTGGGACTAACTTACTAACCGGAGGCCCAGCCCAAATTGCTGTTTTTTTTTTGCCTATTTTAGTGTTTCGAAGAAAAGGAATATCAAACGGAGTCCAAACGGAACGAAACCTTCGCGAGCGATCTTTTTGGAACAAACGCAACTCAGGAGACTTGGAGTGGACGTCAAGAAGCGAACGTGGTGGCCACGAGGGTGCCCGGCGCACCCTAAGGGGGTGGGCGCGCCCCCCACCCTTATGGGCCCCTCGTGGCTCCACCGACCTACTTCTTCCTCCTATATATATCCATGTACCCCGAGAACATCCAGGAGCACCACAAAAACCTAATTCCACGGTCGCAACCTTCTGTATCCGTGAGATCCCATCTTGGAGCCTTCGTCGGCGCTCCGCTGTAGGGGGAATCGACCACGGAGGGCCTCTACATCATCTCCAAGGCCTCTCCGATGAGTTGTGAGTAGTTTACAACAGACCTTCGGGTCCATAGTTATTAGCTAGATGGCTTCTTCTCTCTCTTTGAATCTCAATACCAAGTTCTCCTCGATCTTCTTGGAGATCTATTCGATGTAACTCTTTTTGCGGTGTGTTTGTTGAGACCCGATGAATTGTGGGTTTATGATCAAGTTTATCTATGAGAAATATTTGAATCTCCTCTGAATTCTTTTATGTATGATTGGTTATCTTTGCAAGTCTCTTCGAATTATCAGTTTGGTTTGGCCTACTAGATTGATCTTTCTTGCAATGGGAGAAGTGCTTAGCTTTGGGTTCAATCTTGCGGTGTCCTTTCCCAGTGACAGCAGGGGCAGCAAGGCACGTATTGTATTGTTGCCAACGAGGATAAAAAGATGAGGTTTATATCATATTGCATGAGTTTATCCCTCTACTTCATGTCATCTTTCTTAATGCGTTACTCTGTTCTTATGAACTTAATGCTCTAGATGCAAGCAGGAGTCAGTTGATGTGTGGTGTAATAGTAGTAGATGCAAAATCATTTCGATCTACATGTTGCAGACGTGATGCCTATATACATGATCATGCCTAGATAATCTCATAACTATGCACTTTTCTATCAATTGCTCGACAGCAATTTGTTCACCCACCATAATACTTATGCTATCTTGAGAGAAGCCACTAGTGAAACCTATGGCCCCCAGGTCTATCTTTTATCATATAAGTTTTCTATCTACTTTTATTTGCATCTTTTACTTTCCAATCTATATCATAAAAATACCAAAATATTTATCTTATCTTATTATCTCTATCAGATCTCACTTTCGCAAGTTACCCTGAAGGGATTGACAACCCCTTTATCGCGTTGTTTGCGAGGTTCTTGTTTGTTTGTGTAGGTGCGTGGGACTTTTGAGGAGCCTCCTACTGGATTGATACCTTGGTTCTCAAAAACTGAGGGAAATACTTACGCTACTTTGCTGCATTGTCCTTTCCTCTTCAAGGGGAAACCAACGCAGTGCTCAAGAGGTAGTACGAAGGATTTCTGGCGCCGTTGCCGGGGAGGTCTTCGCTCAAGTCAAGACATACCAAGTACCCATCACAGACTCATTGTCAGGACCGGTTTTCCAATAAAATATTTATTAAGAAACCGTCCTTTATATAGACTAGTATAGGGAAATCTTCCTTACTAGTAGACAAATCCTTGATACAGAAATCCAGAAGTACTAAATATTATACAAGGTTGAGCTGAGGCTGCTCAACAATTTATTACAAGCACGCCGATATTATACATAAAGGCGGATATGACACAAGGGTATGGTGGCATAACTACTGACTCGTAATAAAAGTGGTGGTGGATATGTCACAGTGAAGTGGGTGACATGACTCCTAAATCTTATAGCTCATCGAGCGCCGGAGTGAGGCTCGATGATTTTATTCGGGTAGCGGAAGCGTATATGATACAAGTGACCAATTCCAGGATCGCACGGGACTAACTGGGACTCCTCTAGGCGTCGGACTCGCTATCGTACTCTTCATCCATAAGATCGCCTTCGTCAACATCTGGCCAAATCAACAAGCCAGGTGAGTACTTTGAATGTACTCGCAAGACAGTTTGGACATAAGATATAACAAATGCAAACATGATGCACATGAGCAGATTAGTAATGCACACTCAGATAATTAAATTTGCACGACATGTTAAATAAAAAGGAAGTCAGGCGGTAGTCCTCCCGAAGTCCCAATAAAATAACTGAAGACCGATCGGGTGTCTGAAGCGACGCCTCGAACGGTAAAAAAATAAATTAACATGCCACAGTCGGGCGTCAGGGCGACACCACATAAAGGGCTTATATTGAAATATAAATGACAGTGCGTGCCACAGTCGGACGTCTGAGCGACATCACATAAAGGGCTTATATCAAAAGTAAATAACAAGAATGCCATAGTCGGACGTCTGAGCGACATCACGTAAAGGGCTTATATCAAAAGTAAATAATAAGAATGCCACAGTCGGACGTCCGAGCAACATCACATAAAGGGCTTATATCGAAAGTAAATAGCAAGAGTGCCACAGTCGGACGTCTGAGCGACATCTCAAAAAGGGTTTATATCGAAAGTAAATAACAAGAGTGCCGCAGTCGGACGTCTGAGCGACATCTCATAAAGGGCTTATATTTCATCATTTGAATTCAAGCAGTTCATGAATGTAAATCATTCCAAGGAAATACTCAGTACATAATAATAAACGGGTTAGTCCATCCATAGGGATAACATTCAGCCGGTTTACCACTCATGTTCATTCACCGGAGATTGTTACTGAACCTGACACTCAGACTGTCGATGAGACGGACGTTGAGATTGACACTGACACTGACATAGATAAGTTGATCATAGTCCTTGACCATAGATACAGTTACTCGAATGGTTTTGACTCTGTAGAGTTTGTACTCTTTAACCACAGCCAACGGATTTCAGTAGTCACAAAGGACTAGTTCCGTTTACGATATTTTAGAAGAAACACATCTAACCAGTACACACCCATTCCACATCCCGTTGCCAGGGATCACCCTAGGCAACGTTCAAGAAGAACTTTAAGACGGGGAGGCCACAACCTCGAATAGCATGGGATCAAATTTATATCGCGCGCTCTAAGGGGTGCCCCCCTCTCGGTCCCAACCGGAAACACCCATGCCCCCTGACCGGATGACGGGCTTTAATCCAGGGCCATGGAACCCTCATCACGGCCCCTCTATTTTGTGTGTACAAGGAAAGAGGTTTGCAACTTACTAAACCGTATCCTTTGCAGAAAACATGTGGCAGCACGAAAAGGGAACGGACGGTAACGTGACTTGATCCACGTTAACATTGGAGTTAAACGGATGACATAAGACTGGCATGCTTCTACAATACCATCTTACCACCTTTCATGTCACCACATGATCATGTTATCTCCCATCAAATGACACACCAAGTTTCGAAGCTCACTTGTAGTTGTCTTGCATGCAATATAACACTCACTGATGCTTATATAAACATGCCATGAAATAACTACTCAAGCAAACATGCAAAACACTCATCATATCAAAGGTTCAAACATGCTTGCCTGGTTCAGAGTAGTCAGAGTCTAGCTCGGCAAAGTTTGCGGTTCCGTCACCTCCTCCGGTATCTACGGTATAAAGAAATCGCATACTAACGTAAATACCATGTGTGCATAAAAATTGTTCCAAATATTTTTTAAATAAATATGATAAAAAACTAGACAGAAAAATAAAGATGACAAAAGAAGAATCAATTCAAAATCATCTTTTGTTTAAAAGTTATTACGGTTTTAGTCCAGGGACTCATCTGTAATGAAACAGAAAGTTTCCGGGGGTTAGCTTATAAAAAGACAGAAAATGTTTCAGTTAGAAAACGTATTTTGCCCGAAGGCGTTTTCAGAAAATGTTTCAAAAAAGAAGAAAAAGCTGACGAGGGGGTCCCACCCGCCAGGTTTGAATTTCAAAACAGAGTGCACCGGCGCCCGAGGACCGCGGTGGTCGCCAGCGTCGATCCACGGCGAGGTAGGGGGAGTGGATGGTACCTACGGGCTCACGGTGCTCTCCCGCATCTGTGGGTTGTGGAGTTAGTCGTTGGCGAGCACCACGTCGACGGCGGCCTTCACTCCGGCGGACGGTGGTTCGGGTGGTGATGGATCTCGCCGAGGAGGGCTGCCACTACTAGGGAAAAGGCTAGCAGCAGCGCGGGTTTTAGGTGTATCAGTAGCGTGGGGAGAGGCGCTACTAATAAGGCGCTACAGCTAACACATTGCAGTAGCGCGTGCTCACCGGCACTACTGCTACACAAGTGTAGCAGCAGCGCGGTTTGTGGAAGCTCGCTACTGCTAGCAGCTCTAGCGCGCTTTTCCTGGACGCGCTACTGCTATCGCGGCGCTGCTGCTAACTTTCATACACTCACTACTGCTAATTTAAGTATTTTTTTTTCTTTTTTTCGGCATATTTTTTTGTATTTGAACATGCTTTATAGAAGAATCTTTAGCACATAGAAATGTCATCATGATACACATACAAATGCCTGCGAGACCACAAATGTAATCATAACATATACATACAAATAGTCTCATCATAATCATCATCCAACACAAAGTGGTAGCTTGTCATCATCTCGAAAATAGCGATACATGCAAGTCTCGAATACTTGCAACTACAACAACGTCATCCATCTAAACAAAGGTATACGCAAGAAGAGCTATCACTATGAGTGAGAGCGGAACTATGCAGTACATGAGGTGGCGGTTACGAGTCATCTCTCGCACTAGCGTGAACCTCAAGTAACTAGCTTCTCCTTCTTGTCTGCTTTTGAAGACTTTATGGCTGGCGCCCGTGAACCCATTCACTTGCGGCTGACACTCATGCCACTCGTTGTACACCCCCGGAACCTTCCCTTTGTACACGACATAGCAATTCCATCTCTCCATCAAGAAACTAGGTACCTGTTAGAGATGCGTGTTCATGAAGAGGATGTACAATCATATATATGCAACAAAATATACTAGAGCAACACCGAAAAAGAAAGGGTTAGCAACTAGATGTAACATACAGTATGCAAATTAATTAAATAGAGGTACGCAGTTCATCGTACGCAAACTAACAAAGTAGCGTTATGCAAGTTCGGCAGGGACCATGGACATCACAAAGTTTCATCGCTACAAAAAGTATACAAGTTCAACCGACACATATCATCATCATCGGCATCATAAATCACTAGAAGTTCCATCCTTCCATATCATCGAGGATGAACCCTAGCTTCTTGAACGGCGTGAGGTCTAGACGTTGCATGCCTATGCGAGTTCGGACGTCAGCTCGCGATATAGGGCCGTGGTGGAACATCCCCTTCTCATCGATGACTTCTTTCATGATGATCGTCGCAATGTCGCTTTGGATGCGAAAGAAGTCATCTCTAAGTTTATAATCCGCTTCTCCATGAGATTCTAGCCACTTGTGGATATGATCATCATTTCTGCTTCTCATGCGAAGCTTTTGGTGATCCGTGTTGAACTGAATCATGAGATGGACGATGTAGAATCCATCCTTCTTGCTTGGTTTTGGGACATGGATGCAGGAGAAGTTAGTTTTATGCGCGAAACCCATCTTCTTGTTCCTTTGTTTCCTGATCTGCACGTGGCCACCTCTAAAGCTGAAGCCTTGGAGAGCATCATCTAGAATATTCATTATGTGGGTGTAGTCTTTTTTCTCGTAGTCTCTGGAAGGGTCAAAATACACGGCGTGGGAGACTTGCGGGTAAAGAACGATAAGGATGGCGCGCCCGTTGCTGCGGGGAAAAGACACCTCAAATTATTCCCCATATGAGAGAGAAGGAATGATTGAAATGTACGAAAGGGTTGTCCGAAACTGACTTACTTTGGATGATAAGGCACGAGGACAATTTCCCGGTCCTTATTCTATACCATGAAGTTTTGGAGGTACTCCCTAGCAGTTTCACGCTCAAAGTCGCCGAGACTCAAGAAAGACTCGTGCATGTAGTACGGATCCGCCACACAGATTTGCGAGACTTCTTCACTCTTCATGACGGAGCTCATATGTAGCGCAAAAAGGCGGACGATTGTAAAATCGAGCCACCTTGTTAGGAACATCTCAAAGATATGGCCAAACCACAGGAAGAACACCTCCGCAGGTCGTGTGTCGACGTAGCACTTCCCCTCAGGCACACGAGCCACGTATGTCGGATATCCTGGATCCTTTGAGGCTAGTAGGTTTTTCTCAGTCGACAACACATAGTCGTGCAGTCTCCTGAGATCCCCTGATAGTGCCTCCAACGATTTCGGCGGTAGCATCGGCTCGCCCGTGAGATGGAACATGACCGCACCTTTCATGGGTACATGCTCTTCAGAATGCATCGTCTGGCTGCTATGTGCTCTGGCTTGTTTGGAGGCAGTTATCTTCCCCAATCTCTTCCTCTCCTTTTTCTTGGGCACACCTTCTAGACCCTTCCTTAACCCCTGCCCCAGTGTTCCCGGGCTAAGTACTGTACGACCCTCGCATTCGGCTAGTTGAGCCTGTGTTGAGGTAGCATCTTCAGGCGTGTCCTGTGAGGATTTCATGAAGAGAGACTTTTTGCAATCCCTGCTACGACCCTGCCCGGGCATATCATCCATATCCTCATTAGCAAGCTGATAGCCCGATTCTTCATATGGTTGAATCATCATATCTATGTCACAGTCATATGCGTCTGTATTGAGGAAATCCATAGGGTCGACCTTCGTCTCATCATCCATTCTCTGTTCTACAGGAGAAATTACATCAGCCAGTACTATTGCACCCCCTTCATCATGTCGTCCGCCGCTCTCACTCGGCACTACAGGAGCTGGTAATTGCGTAGGCGGGGTGGTGATCTCCGCACATGCTTGTTGATGTGTGGTTATTGGTGTGCTCTCGGCAAGCTCCAAACGAATAAGATTCTTCGGCCATAGCAGCACCCAACCCTTGCAGCTTCCAATCCGCGGCGGGGTCTCGTTGTCCGCTCCCACATGCTGTACTGGAGGAGGCAAATCCTCGTGCCCCGATTTCACACCGGTCAAGCTAACCCTGAAGTGCCCAGCGGGGATCGGCTGGTTGTGGAACGTGGGTTGCGAGGGGTCCATTATCATCCCCTTTCCCACGTCCACCTTCTGGCCTTTGATCAAGTAGAGTATGGTGCACGGGGTTTCTTTTGCCTGCAAACACATTTGTCTGTGGCGTAAAACAACCGAAAGGCAACAAAAATGGAATATTATATATATATATATATGTTGGTGTGACATGTAATTACTGTGACGCCGTCGAGCTCAGCCAAAGATGAAGGCCCACCTAGCGCGCCTGAGACTGAGGACGGGCTGCTATGAGTGGGAGCGGCTGCGAGAGGAGGCCCGGTTGCATGAGCAAGTGATGGTGCGATGGTGTTGTTGTTCATGGAGTTGCTCCCGACGAAACTGGGCAACGGGAAATCATGTACCGTCTTGTCTGGATTTTCCATCGTCCAGTTGATGATAACTGGAACCAAGTTAGTAGCGAAATCATTTCTGCAGGCAGTTACAGCTGCATTGACTGCCTGCTGTAGCAACTCATATTTGTCCTCGGCTGCTTTTTTCGCGTCCTCAACTGCTTTTTTCTCGACCGCAAGCTTCACCTTCGCGTTGATGTCCACCTGACTAAACTTCTTTTTCTGCTTCTAAGCCTCCAGGTCCTCATTGTAAACACCTTCCACGTGGCGCCGTCTCTAGTGCTGTGCACACGACCATATTGCGGCCGCTGGCCCAAAGGGAGTCCCTTAAGTTCGTTCAAGGCCCGGTTGAGAGGGGTGTCCCACCTGGGCCTCATCGGAGAAGTAGGGCTTTCGGCTTCAAGCTGGTGTTGCTTCTCCAGTAGTCTAATCAATTTCCTCGTGATCTTGTCCATGTAAAAAACCTTTTTATCCTTGTCCCACTTGTAGCGGGCCCTAATGAAGTCACACTCCAAGGGGTTGGTGAACTTCGCGAAGGGGTCTGGGAGACCCGCGGCTTCACGTTCCGCGTCCTTCTTATCCCATATGTGCCTTTTACCGAGGTAGCCACGGCTTCCGAGGCGATGCTTCCCCGTGTTCCTTTGCTGAAGGCTCTTGAATTTCGCAGCCTTAGCCTTGGCTGCCTCGGTAGCGCAAGTGTCCTTGAACTTGTCGAACTCCTCTTCCGTAAGTGTCGGATTTTCCTCCAGAATCTTGGACAGGGGTTCATCAGCCTCAATAGCTCATTTCACCCCCCTTTCCAGGAGGCCAAATCATTGCTGAACATGCCCATGGCGTGATTGTTAATCTTTTTCATCTTCGGATCATCCCACGGTTGTTCTATGTTATCATCCCGGTCGGGGAACTTGAATCTCTTGTGCAACTTCGTTAGGAGCAACTGCGTCAAATGTTCTTTACTCCTTAAGTCATCATCGTTGATGCTCGCGCATTCCCGTAGGATGCATCCTACTTGGTTCCCATAGCACTTGCGAGGTTCTTCCGGCTCTAACGGCTCAAACTTGCCAGGTGCCATCTTTGTGATCACAAGTCGTCCAATCCCTAGTTTGTTAGGTTTTCGTATCCTCTGCTTCTTATGCTTCCTCTTTTCGGTAGTGGCATCGGGGTCGGTACCATCCCCGTCGGTATCTTCCCCGCCGGTACCTTCCCCACCAGTCTCGGCGCCGCCATCGGTGCCGGCGCCGTCGGTGTCAATGTCAGCATCAGTACCATCATCGAGGCCGACCTGCAAACCTTGCTTAGCAGTCAAATAGTCGAGGTACTCTTGTTCACCCTCATAATCCATCTCGTCTGCATCTTGGTTAGAAGGCCCAGTTTCTTCGTTGTTCGACATGTTTCCTATGATTAAGTGTCCTCATTTATTTCTAGAAGTATGAATAAATGAGAAATAACATAAAAAGAAATCTATGTGCCAGCACTCGATATGCCAACTATGTAGCACAAATCATGCCTCTATTCACGGGAAATTTCGGCATGACCTTTGCTGAAAAATGGACATATCGAGCGCCTGAAATTCACCAGAACGGAAATGAATCAACATTCTGGCGTAACATAGGCCACTCGGATCATTTTCCAAACATGACATGTCCAAAACATGACATATCCATATATCACATGTCCAGTTCAAATTTGCATATAAATTCAGCTAATTTTGAAACCTAGCTAAATTCATAACTAAATAGATAACCTAATTAACAGACTGCCCTAACTAAAACCTAAGTAAATTAACCGAAGAACCCTAGCAGAGAGAGAGAGGGGGGGTTACAGAGGGTGCAGGGGCGAGGAGGTAGGCCCGACGACGACCGAGGTTGGGAGGGGAGGAAGCAGAGGAGGGAGGCGAGGGCCGACGGGTCGGGGGCGAGCGCCTGGGTCAGGGGCGAGCTCTGGCGCCGGGGTCGGGGGCGAGGGCTGGGTCGGGGGCGAGCGCCGGGGTCGGGGGCGGGGGCGAGGGCCGGGTCGGGGGCGAGCGCCGGCGCCGGGGTCGGGGGCGAGCGACGGGGGAAGAGAGAGTGGTGGATTTGGGGGGAAAAGGCGGGATGAAGCAGGGATAGTGAGAATTTTGGGTTAAGTGGACGTAGCAGCAGCGTGTTTGGACAAAATGTGCTGCTACTACCTTCAGTAGGTGTAGCGGTTTATATGAAATGCGCTACTAATACCTTCAATAGCTGTAGCGGTTTATACGAAATGCGCTACTACTACTGCTAGTTTTCCTTTTTCTTTTCCTTTATTTTCTCCCACTTTTATTTCCCGAGAGTAGTGAACGAAGGGAGGGCGATATATATTGCATCATTTGACAGTTAAATATGTATGCAAAATAGGAACATATATATTACATCATTGGACCCATGCATAATAATGGCTAAGTGTGTATACAAAATAGGAACATACGGTTCCTCAGCGCTGACGTTTTCGTTTTTGAGTCAGCTTCTTTCCCTTCTTGTTCGTCGAAGAATAATTGAGCCCCTCATTTTGACTTTGCCTTTTCCATGGAGTACGATATTTCTTAGGTAATGTAGTATTGATTCTTCTTTTGACGTATACTTCATCATCATCGTCATCTTCCCTCATTGGGTTGCCGTACTGATCATAGTCTTCCTCGTTGGCGACTCCATCCATTCCAATGATGTTCCTTTTGACTCTCCTCACAACAACACGACTGGGATTGCATGTGTCGGTTATGAAGAAGCATTGTGTCACGTGCTTAGCGTGTACCCATGGCTCATTTTTTGCGATAGCGTTCACGGTAGCGCTCTTGGCGTCGGGTATACTCATGGTAGTGAAAATCCGGTTTTCTCTTTCGACATTCTTTGCCCATCTGACACGGAACATCGTCGTGTTGTGAAGTCCAGAGTAGTCAAGCTCCCAGATCTCCTCGACCCTTCCATAAAATCATTCAGTTGCGCCGTTGTCGCTGCCGGTCATGCATTCCATCGTCACCCCTGAGTTCTGATCATCACTGTCCATATCTTTAGCCTCCGTGTAGAACGTGTATCCATTGATATCATATGCCTGATAGATTACGAGGTTGGGCGAGGGGCCATGTGCTAAGGCGTATATGAGCAATCCGTCCTTAGAGCCCTCCTCCGGGCGATTAGCAATAATATGCTCTTTGAACCAATGCAGGAAAGTGGAGTTGTGCTCTCTAGTAACTTCGTCGTTCGTCCTGCATACCCCCGGTCACGATACTTCTTTGCGATAATTTCTTTGTGTAGTGCCACGAATGGATCTACCTCGTCTAGGTGTTGTAGCACTACCAAGTTTTCTCTGTCAAAGTCGCTGCGTCGATCTGAGTATGCCACGTGCAGTTCCCTGCGACCGTTGCAGTGACCATCTCCTTCGAGCCTCCCATCGTGCTTGTTAACGGGCAAACCAACACTAACACCAGGCGGCTGGTCTGCGCCATATAGAAAATTCTCACAGAAAGAGATGCACTCTTGTGCCAAATAGCCCTGGACGATGCTTCCATCCGGACGGGACATGTTACGAACGAATCCTTTGATGATCCCATTCATCCTCTCAAACGGCATCATGTTGTGCAGGAATGACGGCCCCAGGTCTATTATGTCATCCACAATATGGACACACAGATGCACCATCACGTCAAAGAACGCGGGCGGGAAGTACATCTCAAGCTCATTCAGTATCACAACGATCTCTTCCTGTAGCCTTCGGAGCTGCTTCACACTGATCGACTTTCGAGAGATGACGTCGAAAAAGTTGCAGAGACCAATAAGCGTGTCACGGACGTGCTTGTCCATTATCCCTCTAAGGGCAACAGGTAGTATCTGCGTCATCATCACATGACAGTCATGAGACTTCATCCCGCTGAACCTTTTCTTGTCCGTGTCTAGATATCTGCTTATCTTGCCACAGTAACCGGAACTAACTTTGACTCCGGTAAGGCACTTAAAGAATTGATTGATCTCAGCCTGACTTAAGGTGAAGCAAGAAGGGGGGCAATAATCCTCTTTCTTTATTTTCTTGCCCTTCTTCTCCCGTGCCTCTGTCTCCGTCTCTGTCTCGTCTGACATTTTACGGGGCGGCATGTGCAGATCTTCCCTGATTTTCAAATCTTGCAAGTCTTTTCTTGCCTTCGGCCCATCCTTGGTCTTATCCGGCATGTTCATCAGTGTTGCGAGCAAGCTCTCAAGGACATTCTTACAGATATGCATTTGATCAAGGCAATGAGGTGTATCGAGTTTGTGCCAGTACTCCAAGTCCCAGAACACAGACCTCGTCTTCCATACCTTCAGCAGCGGCTCCGGCGCCTTTCTCATCGTCTTTCCCGGCGCGGGGCACTCCTTCCAGTTTTTCAACAGCTCATCGATTTCGGCACCGCTCCGCTTACGTGGAGGTCCTCGATGCTCAGCGTGACCATTGAATAGATCTCCACGGTTTCTCCACGGGTCGTCCTGTTCAAGCCATCTTCGATGCCCCATGTACACGATTTTCCCAGACCCGCCATCTTTCCTTGACGTTAGCTGCTGAGACGTCGTATCATCCATGCACCGCGTGCATCCGCAATATCCATGGCACACCTGGCCTGCCACATATCCGTAACCGAGATAGTCCTGCACTGTCGTGATCAGCGCGGCTCTCATGTTGAAATACTCGCCTTTGCTGGCGTCCCATGTCTTGGCCGGTGTTTTCCATAACGTGTCTAACTCCTCTTGAAGTAGCCCCAGATACAAATTAATATTATTTCCTGGTTGTTTCGGCCCTTGAATAAGCATGCTCATGTGAATGTACTTCGATTTCATGCACAACCAGGGGGGAGGTTGTACATCCATACAAACACGGGCCATGTGCTATGGTTGGTGTTCTGGTTGCCAAACGGATTCATGCCATCGGTACACGCGCCGAGCACGATGTTCCTTGCATCACATTCAAAATACCGATAGAAGCTGTTCAACGCTCTCCACTGGCTTCCATCCTTCACGTGTCTCAGCTTCGGATCATCTCCATCGTCGGGCTTCTTCCTCTCCGCGTGCCAGCGCATTAGCTTTGCTTCCTTGGGATCTACAAAATACCTCTGGAGACGGGGAGTGATCGGTAAGTACCATACAACTTTCTGGGGACATTTCTTCCCGGCCTTCTTGTATCGAGAAGCATTGCACACCGGACAGCTTGTTTTTTCCGCGTGCTCCTTCCGATAAATTATGCAATCGTTGATGCATGCATGGTATCTAACGTGTGGCAGATCAAGAGGGCACACGATCTTCTTGGCCTCATCAACACTAGTAGGACATAGATTACCCACGGGAAGAACATCCTTTAGGTACTTGAGATGCTCATCGAGGCTAGTGTCGGTCCATTTGTTTTTAGCCTTCGTCTTCAGGAGTTGGAGCGTGAAACTCAAGCGGGTCACCTCAGGATTGCAACCATCATACAATGGAGTGTTCGAGTCTACCACCAGTTGCTCCAGCTTAGCCTCCTCTCTAGAAGCAGCTCTCTCAGTACTCGTCTCCTTGCGAAGCAATGCTTGAACATGAGGGTCCCGCACGATTGAACTTAGTACCGACGAACTCTGCTGCGTGGAGTCCATGTTGTTCTCTCCGCCGCCATGTCCGGCCCCTTCTCCTCCGCCATGTCCGGCCCCTTCTCCGCCGCCATGTCCGGCCTCTTCCCCGCCGCCATTATCGATCATCTCTTCGTCTTGCCCCGTGTCATCATTGCCTGCCCCG